>NC_067473.1:35566624-35868624 GCF_947179515.1 Apodemus sylvaticus | reverse complement strand
AACCTGCCCTTCAGGTCCAGCCAGCTGGCTTCCCTCCACCACACAGTGCCCTCTAAGATGAATGTAATAAAAGAAAAACAAAAACTGGTGTTCCCAAGAAAAGATATGGAAATGTGGAGAAGTTTTCTAGTTTTGTTTTGTTGGTATTATTTATTTATTTATTTATTTACTGTCTGTGCATACATATGCAATGAATGTCAGAAAAAATGCAGAGTCAGTTCTTCTTTTCCTTCCTATGGGTCAATTCGCCCACTTAACCATCTTCTCAGCCCAGTTTTTATTTTTATTTTTTCACTCTGTAAAGAAAAATTTAAGTATGCTTACTTCTTGACAGTAGAAAGCCTACTGGACGGCTGATGGGATTCTCTTAGGAGCTCTGAGACCTCTAGCATCTATTCAATGCTGTGACTGCGACATAATCTCTACCAGTTTGTTTACTTCAAGGAAAGCCTAGATTTATAGAGACATTAGCATTCAAGGTCTGTCTGTTAATAATGCACCAAGGTAACTTGGTGTTTTATTTTTTCCAATATGGCACCTACGATGATTAATTGGATCTTGATGTCAACTTAGTTGGGAATCAATTAATAAGCAAATGTTTCAGAGAAGATCTATGAGGACATTGCAAAGAAGGATTCAATGACAGATCTTCTCCCAGAATAGGCAGCACTTTCCTGCAGAGGTCTGAGGAAAAGACAGTGTGCTTATGCCTGCCTTTGCTTCTTCTTGGTGAATATATCTATTCTACAATGATTGTTGATGCTGCCATCCTTCCTGGACATCAGATACTGGCTTCTTCAGCCTTCCAACGTGGACAGAAGATAAGCAGCCTTCTGGGGAGCATCCTGTCCTGTAGCTGAGGCACTCACCCTTGTGAACTGAGTAACTACCATGTTCTGAGCTTCTCGCATGTACAGACAGCCATGGTTGAAAGACCTCACTCCTAATCTCATACAGCCTCTTTTTGTAATGTTTATTCATTCTGTTGGGTTTGTCCTTCTAGGGTCTAGAGACTCTTGACCAATAATGCAGGTATTTGAAATAATCGGAAAAAACATGACAGCACCTATTGCCATTTCTTTTTGGTAAGTTGAAGTAAGGAGACAGCACAGAAAAGGAGATGAGGCAGTTCCACTGAGGAACTTCACAAATGTGACCTGTGACCTGACCATAAGATCCATGTTAAAGACCTAAATTACTTTCTAAAACAAACAAACAACAACAAAACCCTCCTGCCTTTCCTTATATCTACACCTTTCGCAATTATGCTAGATGACAGTCACTCAGATTGGCTCTCTGAACCCTGTTTCATTATAACCTATTAGACAGAAATGCAATATTATTTTAACACACCAAAATGAAAATCCCACCATAAAACAAAGCTTTGATGGAATAAATATTCCCCTAACATTTCTGATTAACACCTCTGACTATTTTTTTCTTAAGTTCAAAGAGCTATTAATAGAAAACAGTAGCACCGTGCAGTTAAGTGTGGCAGATGGCACATAGGAGTGAGTGGTGTGCAATTTACAGTAAACAAATTCTTTATCTTTGACGGGTCATGGGGAGAAGTAAAACGGTCTCCAACTCAATCAGGGAATATGCAAGAAAACACTGACATGCGGATTCACTAATTACAGTGAAATGTGTTAAAAAGCTACAATTATCCCAATGGATGAAACCTTTTCCCGTGAAGATTAGAAAACACAACCAGGCGTCATGGGCTGACGGC
Source organism: Apodemus sylvaticus (assembly GCF_947179515.1). Classification (NCBI taxonomy): domain Eukaryota; kingdom Metazoa; phylum Chordata; class Mammalia; order Rodentia; family Muridae; genus Apodemus; species Apodemus sylvaticus. The sequence goes on along the minus strand of NC_067473.1, from coordinate 35,866,892 downwards.
AGGGTACCATTTGTAAAAGTGCTCCCAGATTGGTTGACACCTGTTCGGAGGAGAGATTCAAATCTTCAGGGCCCTCAACATGGTTGCCCCTCTCAGGCTGGTACACTCCTTGATGGTATGTGTGAGTGCGAAGCCATCAGCTGTCTCTAACTAAGTATCAGAGGGCAAAAGGGAGCAAACACTGTCTCCTTCCTTCAAACAGGGTGGGGGATGATAAATTAGCAGGAAATAACTGTAAAAACATGATTTTGAAAATGTACAATTTTCAGCCATGCAAAATATAAGGATGCAATGAGAATTATATGAGGGGATTTGTGGACCTAGAAAAACAGAGGAAATTGGACTGTGAGCCAACTTGTCAGAAAGATACAAAGACATGCAAATATAAAGGCACTAGGTTCACAGTTCAAGACAGGCTGGGACAGAATGTGTTTAGGGTTTAGGTCCAGGAGTGATCAGGACAAGGTCCCACCCAGCTAAGTTTAGGAAGGTATGCATATCTCTGATTTCTTTTGAGATGAAAAAAGATGTATTTACTATTCTTTTCCTAAGAGTCAAGAAGTTTAGTTCACGGAATGCTGATTCATGGGATGGTTAAGAAAGAAACTGGAATAAATAATTGATTTGATAGGTAAATCTAAATAAAATAAAATAAAATAAAGTCCCTGGGCTAATTTTTCATAGCAGAATTTCTGATTTTGGTTGGAAAACCTGTAGAGAACTAATACAACTCTTAAAAATTTTCATAGCTCTTTTAGAACATTTTAAAACAGGAATTCTGACCTTGGTTGGAAATCACAAGAATTACTTAGAGAGTGAGCACAGTTCATTTATAATGTTTTCTGGTTTTCTGTTTTTGATCATAAAACCCAAGAATTACTTTTAGAATTTTTCTAATAGTATTTTTGACTTGGTCAGAAAATCCAAGAATTTTTTTTATAGCAGATTTTCTGGTTTTGCTCAGAAAACCCATGAGCTATCCAGACAGCTTTCAGAATTTTTACTTCCAGAGAAAGTTGTCTTAACCAGAGAGTTATTTTTAGAATAGCAAGAAAAACCCATCTGGAGCAAAACACAGACACAGTGAGACAGAGCGGTCTGAAAAGCTGTCTCAAGCAGAATGCACACACACACACACACACACACACACACAGAGAGAGAGAGAGAGAGAGAGAGAGAGAGAGAGAATTTTGAAAAGCCATCTTTATTGTCTCTATTCAAAGCCTTATGCACTCTATATACCTTCATAAATAAGTCATTTTAAATATCAAAATGAGAACTTTCACTTCAAAACAATCATTTGAAGTGTGAATATACAGGGAATATCATTTGGCTTCTATATGCATTCATTCCAGGGGTGGGGCGGGTGGGAGGAAGTGCAGGTAAACTCAGTTTTATAGACATTTTAAAAGTCCCTGAGTTGTACTTTTGGTGTAGAATAACGCTTCAAATTTCTATGGACATTAAATGCCATGAATATCTTCATATTGGGAAGAAAAGAATTCGTACTTCGGGAGGGGGTGAGAACCAGGAAAGGGGAAATCATTTGAAGTGTAAATAAAGAATATATTTAATTTAAAAGAATAAAAGAAAAAAAGAGCAGAAAAAAAGAAAAAATGTTCATTTGTAAACAGATCTACATTGAAGACTGTGTAGTCACAGATGGTTATGAAGCTTTTGATCTCACTATTAGGAGATTAGAGTAGGCGTGGCCTTGTTGGAGGAAAAGTGTGTTCTGACACTGGGAGATAGGTTTTGAGGTTTCAGAAGCTCAAGCCACACCTAGTGGCTCACTGTCTCTTCCTGATGCCTGAAGATCCTGTGAAGAACTCTAAGGTACTTTTCCAGCACCATGTCTGCCTGCATGCTGACATATTTCCTTCCGTGGCAATAATGGACTAAACCTCTGAAGCTGGAAGAAAGGCCCAATTAAATATTTTCCTTTATAAGAGTTGTTGTCGTTATTTTGTCTCTTCACAGCAATAAAACCCTAACTCAGACACATGCTATCGTCAAAAACTCACTACTTTAGAAAGAAAATGTAATATTTCTTTATAATGATTTATATCAATTTAACATTGAAATAAATTTAGGAACACTGGGTTAAATACAATATTTAAGTCAATACTAAAACTAATTTCCCCCTTTCTATTTCTTTAATATAGTCATCAGATAATTTTAAAATTTTAAATTGTATGTATGATTTATAATGTTTCTATTTAGGAAAAAGAATATGAGAGAGCAAATTGTGCTACATTTATACATTATATAATTGTTTATGTTAATAATAACTCAAATACCTAGCCATTGAAACAATACAATCCTTATTTTTACAATAGTTTCGTAACTCTGACATTTTTATTATTAATATTTAATAATATTTACCAATAATCACAGGTACTGTGCAGAGTGCTATACAACTTGCATACATTATCCCATTTACTCCTGATTAGCTCACTATGGGTACACTATTGAAAAGAATATAAATGAACTCCTACACTAAGAAGCTCCTTATCTACGCTTGGGCAAAGCTGGGCTTGGACATTCTTCAGTTCGTATTCTAAGACTTTTCCTCCTTTGCCCTTCACGGCAAATCCCCACCACCAACCCCATTTAGCCATGCATAAGGAAGCTTCCAAAATAAATATCCAGCTAGCCCAGGAGTAAAAGCTTTCTGTTGAATCTGTGTATCACATTTATCTTTTCTGTTTCTGAAAACGGTGGTTTCATAGCAGCGCTGCAGATTTTCCAAATAATGGGAGCTAAACTTAATGAAATTATGAGAAATTCGCCAATGCAATATCTGAATTTAAAGCAATTCTTTGTCGGGCATTTCTTTTGGTCTAAGCATTTGTCTCCAGATGCACTTTTCCCTGTTTTGAGTCATATATTTTCAAGTCTCTACTTTTACTGACTGGCTGATGGCCAATGTGAAACTGATTGTACCCGCAGCAAACACAAACACTTAGTTTTCTACTCCAAGACTATTTACAAGTAGTCATATAATTCTCCACATGCAAATGATAGTCTAAGAGATATATACCTTTTAGTATGTGAAATCACAGGTGCATTTTGACAATGTATTGAAACAACTGGAATACTTGTTTTTAAGAGTAGGGTGCAGAACACACACACGTTAAACCATACAAAAAGTCCAGGAAAATACTACATTGTCAGCATTAATAGGAACAAAACAAATAGCTAAATTAAGTCCATTAATTTTGTTCTAGTAGAATTTCTTGTATAACTTCTGAATGTTTCCTGTGTTTAGATTAATCAGTCCCACAAATGTATTCAATCAAAAGCAGTATTGTTCTTGGTATTGATTCTAGGCCAATAGCAATATCAGGTCAGTACTGCTAAGGACTTTGCTAAAACATCTTATTTAAAGTATCTTCATGATCTTCTAAGTGCCATATATTATCTCAGAATATGAGATGTCTGAGAACTATCAGGGGTGTCACAATAGATTTTAGATTAATAAAATCAATATATTGAATTTTCCTATGAAGCATCATTTCAGAAATGCATGGCTGTAGCCCTGAAGATCTCTAGGATATGCTCAAAGAAAGAACATGAAAAATAAACAAGAGGTTTCCTTCAAAAGAACTGCTCAGTTTGTTTTAGTTATATGAATTTGACATTAGGTTTTATTTAGGAACATTTATGTACACACACACACACACACACACACACACACACAAATGCATGCAATAACAACTAATGAGACAGAGGCATTAATCTGAAGGAGAACTGGAAAACAATTTATGAGAAGGTTTATGCCAAAGACCAGCCTTAGTTTGGAGAGAGGTTCTGAGAGAAGTGGTGTCTGAGAGCGGTGAAAACAAATGTTGCAAAGTCAAATCATGGGTTCAAGTTGGCTGCCTATGCTCCACTAAAGACAATTTTCTAGACTGCTTTCTCTCTGATCAGCTTTCTCTGGCAATCTCTAGACAGTTCTCTCTGTGTTCTGCTTGACACAGTTCTCCAAGCAGATCACTCTTACTATTCTAAAATCTTCTCTGGATAGCTCATCTCTTACAGATCACAAGCCTAGTTTTTACTTTTACATATCAATTTCATCTTTACTTCAGGTTCCCTTTTTGATTATTCTATGAATCTCATGACCCCAGTCCCTTAGTTCTTAGGGGACAGCAAGCACACATTTTATTTTAACAGTGCAAAAGAGGTCTGCCTGTCTCTGTTCATCACAAACAATAAGCTAGCTGGGTGGGATCCTGTCCTGAAACTACCATTTCTACAACACCTGGGTCTAACCTTGGTTGCTCTGTCCCAGACTGACCCTGAACTTAGCAATTTGTCTGACTTCGTAAGAAAAAAAAAAAAAAAAAAAAAAAAAAAAAAAAAAAAAGACCTTAGCTAAATGGAATCTCCTGTGATTACAACTCCCTAAATGTCTTTATCTCCTTCCTTAGTATCTTTCTGACAAATTGGCTTATAGTATAGTGTCTCTGTTTTTTTTTAGATTCCTGATGCATCTCATATAATTTATATTGCAGCCTTCTTTTTGCATAGTTGAGAGATTATATGATTTCAAACTTTTTAAAGTTCTTTCCACAGCTTTAAGGGCTATCCTGAAGGTCCCAGCATTGATACACCTTCACCTCCCAAACTTGTGCTGTCTATGATTATCATGGTTGGGTTAAAATGGTGTCCAGTATCTGGCTGAAGCCTCAGGCTGCTGGGTGACGCAGATGCCGGGAGTTTGACTACATGTACCCTACACTGTGAGAGGCCACATGACCCTGCTCAGGGGTAGGGAAGCACAGTCTGATGGTCCTGGGGAACCACTGGAGTCAGGCTTGGGAGGTTCTGGCCTGCATAGAGGCTGAGGATGGCAGGTTCTAGCTCTTGGACACTTCAGATGCCACTAGATGTCACAAAAGAGCTGAGAACAGAGTGGGGACCTGCTGGGCTGGCTATAGCATGGGGATCTAAGGGAAAAAGTGGGTAGGGATGAGAGTTCTGACTGGTTCCTGCCCTGAGGAGAATGTTTTTCGCTTGCTCAAGTGGTTTGGCTTGGTGGAGATGACTGAGAACACAGACGAGTCTCCTGCAGAAGATTAAACACGGCTCTTTAAAGGAAGACCTGCTTCATTGCTCCAGCATGGCAGATCAAGATGGGAAGAGGCAGTTCATGGTTTTAAAGCATTTATTGTTAGGGCAAAGAGCTGTGATGAGTGAAACTGTACACCACTTTCTCAGTGTAGGCCTGAGGTTAAACACCTTTTGCAGGAGGATTCTGTGGGAAGGAAAGCTTAATTAGCTAAACCCTTTAGGACTTTAGGTACCTCATTAAAATGGAGATCTGTCTTGAAGCTACAGGATCTGTGGTCACATCCTCTCCTGTGGTGGAGCTTGATATGTTGCCCTGTGTGACTGATGGCCACACAATTATGGAAAGCTAAGGCCTTGTGTCAGGAGTCTAGTGTCTGGGAGCAGGGCAGACACCTTCCATTCCTTGCAGGAACACCTGCTGGGTCACTGGGGTTTAAACCTAACTCAACCAGAAAACAGGCTGTCTGCCTTTAATGGTCTCACAATCATGGAGTCATTAATGATAGCAGGGAGGACATTTCTTAAAGGAAGAATGTAAAATATGTACATTATTCTACAAACAATCCTTATGCCCATGGCAGCCAACCACAGTCTTAGAGACCCATGTCTGGGGCAGGAACCATGTCATTCTATCCTCAACAAGGCCATGCCAGACCCAACAGGTTTGAAGGGAAGAAGAGGAGAAATGTTATAATTGTTATAATTGAATTATAATTTCAAAAACTAAAAAAAAAAAAAAATACATAGTTTAATAGTGAAGTAGAGACCATAAGACGGGTTGGGTTGAAGTCAAAAGCAGGGAAAGTACTGCAAACAAATGACTTAACAAGTTACAAGGCTTCAGAAACAGGGCTTGGTCAATGGAACATAGAGACACTTGAAGGAAAAACTGCCAAAGGAAAAGATTCCATTTTCTTTGTCCACTGGAAGACAAAGTTGGTTGGAATATACTGTAAGAAAAAATAAGAAATCAATAAATGACCTAGTTTTAGTGTATGTTGCAAAATGTCTTGAATGTCAGATGAAAGATTTTGTCTGAGAACTGATAAGTGTATACTAGTTTGACAAGATTCAAAACTACCAAGTGTGTAAGCAACATAAACACACTAACTTAACAGTGGATCTGTCCAGCTTTCTGAGGAACCGCCAGACTGATTTCCATAGTGGTTGTACCATCTTACATTCCCACCAGCAGTGGAGGAGTGTTCCTTTTTCTCCACATTCTTGCCAACACCTGCTGTCTCCTGAGTTTTTAACCTTAGCTATTCTGACTGGTGTGAGGTGAAATCTCAGGGTTGTTTTGATTTGCATTTCCCTAATGACTAATGATGTTGAACATTTCTTAAGGTGCTTCTCAGCCATCTGAATTTCTTCAGGTGAAAATTCTTTGTTTAGATCTGTACCACATTTTTAATAGGGTTATTTGGTTCCCTGGGGTCTAACTTCTTGAGTTCTTTGTAAATATTGGATATTAGCCCTCTATTGGATATAGGGTTGGTGAAGATCTTTTCCCAATTTGTTGGTTGCCGTTTTGTCCTTTTGACAGTGTCCTTTGCCTTACAGAAACTTTGTAATTTTATGAGATCCCATTTGTCAATTCTTGATCTTAGAGCATAAACTGTTGGTGTTCTGTTCAAGGACACATGCTCCATTATGTTCATAGCAGCCTTATTTATAATAGCCAGAAGCTGGAAAGAACCCAGATGACCCTCAGTGGAGGAATGGATACAGAAAATGTGGTATATTTACACAATGGAATATTACTCATCAATTAAAAACAATGAATTCATGAAATTTTTAGGCAAATGGTTGGAACTGGAAAATATCATCCTAAGTGAGGTAACACAATCACAAAAGAATACACATGGAATACAATCTCTGATAAGTGGATATTAATTAGCCCAGAAGCTCTGAATACCCAAGGCACAATTAGCATAACAAATGACTCCCATGAAGAAGTAAGAAGAGGGCCCTGATCCTGGAAAGGCTTGATCTAGAATTGTAGAGGAGTACCAGGACAGAGAAAAAGGAGGGAGGTGATTGGAGAATAGGTGGAGAGAAGAAGGCTTATGGGACTTATGGGGAGGGGAGAACTGGAAAAGGGTAAATCATTTGGAATGTAAACAAAGAATATAGAAAAGAAAAAAACAGTGGATCTGGCTAAGAAGTCAAAATAAAAATAGAATCAAAATCAGATCTCTGGTAGCAAGCCTGAAATCTGCAGAGGAGGGCTTACAAATAAACAAGAACCACAGGATGTGGATAGTGCAAAAGGAAGTCCATCTGGAAGAGTGGGATGTAAAATTCTGAGCTGACTATCAAGAAGTAGGCCAAAACTGTTGGAGAGAGTAGAATCTGTTTTTTTCTTATTTGCAAGTTTTACCAAATTCAGGAAAATACATTTGGGGCATAAGATTAATAAAAATTATGAAATGATTGCTATTTCTAATTATTTATCATCTTAAATATTGATCATCTTATAATAGCTTCAATTATATAACATGAAACAATTACTTAAAACAGTAAGCATGCCAAAGCTTATATCCTTAGGAAACACACGGACACTTGAACTAATTACTATTTTATTGTTTTCATTCTTACCTAGTAGAATTTGTCCTTTGAAGAGACACAGCACAATCTCTCACAGCAGGTATGATTCACTTTGATTTTGAGTTTAAAACAATACTGTCATCACTTCTCCAAAACTCTACTTCGTTCCATATTACTTTTCTAAAATGTATCCAAACACCAAAAGTAAGGAAACAAATAATGTACTAAGTCATTTAGAATTGCTGTTTACATTCCTGAGATTTTTTTAAAACCTTTATCTTAAGATGACAAATATATAAATATTTGGAGGTTTTTTTTAATTGATAGAATAATTATACAGTCATGGGACTTCAGTGTAATAAATTGACTTATGCACTCATGTTCCACAATCCATTCAGGGTAATTAGCATATCCACCATGTCAAACATATATTGTTGCTTTGTAATGGGAATATTCAAAACCCTCTCTGGTAGGTATTGTGATGTATTTTAGTAAATCATTACATATAATCCCCCTACTGTGCCATAGAATACTAGAACTTAATCCTCTTATGTAATTATGAGTTTGGTTCCCTATCAGCCTCCTTACCCTTCTCAGCCTCTGGTAATCATGCCTCTGCTCTCTTCACATAAAGAAATTATTCCTTAAGATCAAATTAAAGAGGACTGGTCTGACTACATACCCAGAAGAAAGACTATATCTGATGGGGTTTCTTCATCTGTTACTGTTTGTCATCTAAAACTGTCTCCCAAGGTCATTGCTCTAAATCAACTGACAAATTTGGAGCGTTAAGAATATTAAAACTTAACTAATTATTAATGGGGTCTATTATGGTAAATTTAATAAGCAATTAAATTTCTTTGTTTTTTTTTCCTACCTAACCTATGTTAGCAGAGACATTAGGAACCTTTTCTTCTTGGTTCATTCAACTGGAAAAATATTAAAGTACATAAAAATACAAGACAAATGAGCTACTGTTACTATTATTAGTGTTATTTATAATTGCCACCTTTTAAAAAAGGAGTCACTTGCCAAAGGAATCATAAAGGCCACCAATTTCCACTTACAGGGAAATGGATCTGTGGTATTAATGTCTCCTCCTGTCACCTCGTTTTATTTTATCCAGCAGAGTAGAGAGAAAAGCTAAACTAGGCAGAACAAATAGAACTTCTTTGACTTGTGTGACAGAAAATTCCCTCAGGTGGAGGTTTTCTGCAGCTGTAATAAATCTTGATTTAGAGAAGTATAATATTTCATGATAGAAAGTATTTCATTTCCCTAAACTACTGTAATGTGCAAACCTATAGGAAAACAATTGATTGGACTGATAAAAATCAGTGCTGATATTTAGAAATAAAAAGAATTAAGAATTTTTTTGAAATTAAGGTAAGGTCATAAATTGCAGAATGATATTAATGCCCATGTTGCGTGGGGGGAGGGCTTGTTTTTCTGAAGGTGAAGGAGACAGTGTAGTGATCACAGCCCTGTCTCACCCAGGTTCTATCCACCTGCCCACTATGATTTCCACATTATTAACACAGATCAAAGATCAAAAAAAGCATGAGCCACTAACTAAAAGTATCTGTCCTGCATTACATGCCTTTTATTGTATTCAGTTGGAAATTGTACAGTATTTTTTCCCATTTTTACATTTTATTGTAATTCAGAACTAAGGGTTTTAGTGAACTTAATCCTATGGATAACTTTAACAGGCAAAGTTCAGCTTTAATATGTGAAAATCTTCACTGGACACGCCCATGCTCACTCAGATAAGCAATCTGTGTTTAGTCTCAGGACAAGCTTAAGGGTTGTTTAATCTAGATATGCTCCAGGCCACTGTTAGAATTGGCCATGATATAAGAGTACTGCAGAAATTCTCATCAAGTAGCTTGCAGAAAATGGGATGTCAGTCATAGGATGTTAGTAGAAATAATAGGTAGAAAAAAATGAGATGCAATGTGCTCATTTAAGAAATATGAAGTAAAATGAAAAAGAGTAATACCTACCCCTAGGTTAAATATACCTTTTGGATCCTTAGATTTGCAAAATGAAGACATGACTCTGTTAGGAAAAAATGGCTACTAAGCACATGCACCAAAAGTAGACACCAAAGTCCATTCTATTACTTAACTTTTTGAGAAATTCATATATGATACTGTAGTTGCATCATGTCCATCCTTCCTTCTCCCTACTTATGCATCTCCTATGTCCACAAACTCCCTCCTAAGTGTGTGACCTCTTCCTATTTAATTATTATAATTACATCGGTATATATACATATTATGTATACTACACTGAGCCAATTTAGTGTTGTTCCATGCATATGTGTTTAGGTGTGTTTACATGGAATTGGATAACCTACCAGAGATATCATCCCTGAAAAAAAAAAACTGAATTACACTTTCTCTGGTAGCCATTGATGAACTGGAGTTCTTAATCATGATATAGGACCCTGAGAGATGTTCTCCCGCCACATTATCGTGTCTTGTTTAGGCAACTATATTGTATTATTTCATGGATTCAAATACGCTGTCATGTCCTGTACAGATTGCACTGTAATTATATTGACTGAGATTATGTACCTCACAACCACCCATTTTCTGTCATTGTACTGGTTGTAGAATTGTGCCCCATCTGTTGCAAAAAGAATCTGATAAGGAGTCAAAAGCTACACTTATGGGTTGTTATAAGGATAAGTATTTAGAGTGCAGCCACATTCTATTGGTTTGGTAAATGGCAGTAGTTAGGTTCTACTCTCAGGTTTATAACCTCTCCAAATAGATATCTATCTAGGTGTACAGTAACAGGCATAAATTGTCTACCATAGTGTGGGCCTTAACTCTAGTTAACAGCTCTCGGTTACTCCCAGGATGAAAAGTGCCACTAGTGCACAATTGTAGATATCTTGTCAGATCAGTCATTACTGTGGTTCGTGGGTAGTCTTATTGTGATTCACATGAGCAAGACTACTGACTCCTTTATCTTATCCCCTTTTTTTTGGCTAAAAGAAAGTTCTTTTTTATTGTTTTTTATTTGATATATTCTTTTTTATTGGTTATTTTTTTATTTTCTAAATTCTTTGTTTACATTTCAAATGCTTTCCCCTTTCCCAGTCCCCCTTCTCTCCCAATTAAATAACTTCCAATACTATGAGAGCCATTCCTACAAAGGAAACATTCCAGGTTAGTTACAGCTAAATCCCAAGGCCTGTGTTCAAAATATACAGTGTTTTCATCAATAGAATCTGACTATCCAGTTTTGGAATGCATCCAATGGAAACGACAATAGCTTATATTGCTTGTGGTGTCTCTTAGCCTTCCCTGACCAAAAAGTCAAATGCAGTTTCCCATGCCTGGCATTTGGAGCTTTGTTAGATAGTATATGGCTTTTAGGGAGAGCATGATCATGTGTCATAATGGTAGAGTAGAGGCAGCTGCACCTTGGAGCTGAGGATGCACTCTCAGACTACAAACAGAGAGCACAGAATGCTATGAGATTTTTAATCTCAAGCTCACAACAGTGACATATTTCCTCAAACAAAACCATACTTCCTAAGACTGTCCAAAAAGTGCCACTACTAATCAGGGACCAAGGATTCAAATGCCTGAGACTATGGGTGATATTCTCATCCCAACCATCACTACCTCTCTCCCTCTCCCTCTCCCTCTCCCTCTCCCTCTCCCTCTCCTTCTTCCTTCTCTCCCTTTCCTTTTCCCTCTCCCTCTCTCTCTCCTCCCTCTCTCTCTCCTTCCCTCTCCCTCTCCTTCTTTCTCCCTCACCCTCTCCTCCCTCTCCCTTTTCCTCTCCTTCATCCCTCTCCCTCTTTATCTGTATCTCTCTCTCACATACACACACGCAAACATATATATGTATATATGGTGTCTATTTATATGTATATATAGTACCTATTCATTTTTTTTATTTTCTTTTTTCTTTAACATTTTATTTGTTCTTTGTGGACTTCTCACTGTATACCCGAATCTTATTCATATCTCCCTTCATACCTGTCTTTCACTCTTGCAACTCACCTCCAACAGAGAAAAAAGAAAAGCTCACTGGGGAAGCATTAGCATGGCTGAGTATATCCTAGTATACCCTTTTGTCCACAGTTCTTCGCTTACAAGTGTTCATTGCAAGACATCTTTGGTTTGGTACAATGCCTCTGGCTTCTGCTACTCTATCTAAGGTTTCGTAATTGGAACCTCACTGGGAGTCTTTTTGACATTCTGTTATTGCTCTGTCATGGAACCACCCTTTCATGTGTTCCAGCAGTTCATCAATGGGGTAGATCTTGGGGTGGGCCAATTCAAAGATCTGGGTCCAGGGCTTTCCCACTCTCATGACCTCCAGGCTGGCTCATCAGAAACTCCTGCAGCCAGTGCCAGCTCTAACCTGCTGCCCAAGCAGGGCCTGCTCTCCTGAGTGTCGCATCTGGTGAGGGACATGGCTAGTTCTCCCACTCTCATGACCCTGGGGCCAACTCTCCTGCCTGCCATAGATGGCAAGGGAGGAGGGAGGAGTGGTGGGTATCTACATAGCCCAGCAGACAAGAGGCAGGGCGGGCTCTTAGTGCTCATGCCTGCAGGACCAACACTCCTGCAACACCCACGTCCAGGGCCAACTCTGCTGAGCTGCGCAGGCTAGATGTAGGGCTTGCTTTCCTGAGAGCTGCAGCAGATGAGGTGCAGGGACAGCTCTCATGACATTGTAGCCAGCTCTCCAACCCACTGCTGTGGCAAGGGCAAAAGGAAGGGGAGGGGAGCTCTCCCAATCAATGTAGAGCAGACAACAGGCAGGGCTGGTCCACCTACAACCCCTGAATGCTGATCCAGCTCTGCTGTGGCCCAGATGAAGTGAAGGGTCTGCTTTGCCAGTCTAATGACCTTTTAGCCTGCTCCCTTGCTTACATAGGTAGCAAGGGGTGAGGAGAGGGGCATGTCTCCCTTGCCGATGTCACTGTACAGCAGCAAAGTTGTGGGAGCAGCTCACCAGCGACCCTGACACCAGTGTCAGTTTTACTGTGCTGTTCAGTTGAGGTACACAGTCTGCTCTCCACAGTGCTGGAGCTATGAGGGGCAGGGACAGCTCTCCTTTTCTTATGATTCCAGGGCCTGGTCTCCCTACCACATAAGGGTAAGGGTCACAGGGGAAAGAGGACATCTCTCTCTCATCTACTCCACCACTTGAGAGATACCAGCTCTCCCATGTTCATGACCTGGAGTCAAATGACCAGCAATTCCTAAAATATTAAGGGCCTGCTCTCAGGAGTTCTGCAAGCTGGCCGGAGCAGGGTCAGCTTTGAAGCTCTTACACCTGCAGGGTCAACTCTCCCATATGTCCAGGTGAGGGATAAGCCAGTTCAGTATAGCCTTCAGACATCAACATGACTCTAGGCAGTGCCCAGACCAGTGACATCTTCTTGGTCTTTGGTATTAATAGGCTCTTGCTACTGCAGGGCTACAGATCCAGATGTACCCCCCTCAATGGCAGCACAGGCCAGGACCCCACCATGATGATATCTGAGATATCATCACCAGCTACTCACATCAGGCTGCTCCTCACTACCCTTGAGTCTCCAGTTCTGCCTGTTTTATTCTGCCTCCATGCTTCTGCTTCTTTCTCTTCAATTTCTCTACCACTTCCTTTCTTTTCTTAGTGGATCCTCAGGTCTCTTGAGTGTCTGTACCCATCTCAGGAGTAGCCTCAGAAGTACCCTGCTTGTGAATTATGGTGCCTGACAGGGGTCATCTTGGGCATGGCCTACTCACCAGAGGACAGCACAGTGCTGGACTGGTGGTCACCTCAGGCTAGCTCTCTTTACCAGCACTGCTCTGGTAGTTATCTGGGGCTTGCTTCTCATCTGGCCTGCCTGAGTGGTGAGGACTGTCTGTCTCAAGCCCACTGAGACAGTCTGTGTCTTTCTTCTTCTTCTTCTTCTTCTTCTTCTTCTTCTTCTTCTTCTTCTTCTTCTTCTTCTTCTTCTTCTTCTTCTTCTTCTTCTTCTTCTTCTTCTCCTTCTTGTTCTTCTTCTTCTTGTTCTTCTTGTTCTTTTTCTTGTTCTTCTTCTTCTTCTTCCTTTTTCCTCCTCCTCCTCCTTCTTCTTCATGGTTTATGGTTTTAGTGTTTATTGTAGAGAAGTAGCGAGAGGGAGAAGGAAGAGAAGTAGAGGCCAGCCAGGTGAAGAGAGGGGGAGAAGGAATGGGGAGCGAGGGAAAGTAAGGGGGCAAGAAAGAAAACAAGAGAGTAAGACAGGAGACAGGCTGTGTCTTCTAGTTTCCACCTCACTCCCCATCCTGGGAGCCCAGCTGGGCCTTCAAGTTGCCAGACTGTTAGTCATCTCAGGCTCACTGTCTCCAGGGAATGTTAGCCTATTAATCACTCAGATGTTCATAGGTCAGAACACCGAGCATAGGCATAGACTCTCTCCTCTCTGTCACCTACTGACACACGTATGACACAGTAGTCATGCATCCAATACCTCTAGGGGAAAAAACTATATATTTTTAAGAGAACTTATAGAATAGCATTTTTCCTCATGACTTTTTAAAATATTCTTAGCATTACTTATCTCTCTTTTCTTCCTTTTCTCTATATTACCCTTCTTGCTCCCTGTGCTTTCCACAATGAATAACAACAAAACTAACACAAAACAAATCAGAACAACAATAACAAAACTTAAAGAAGCAAGAAAACTATTATCACAGCAAGTAGGATACTTTTGTTGTGGGGGAAATACCTTAAGTAAGAGGATGCCTCTAAAGAATATCTCAATCTAGCACCATCACAAAGATGAGTTCAGTTATTCACAGCTCAAGGGTTAGAAAGTGTTTTTTCCTGAAATCCTGAACCCTAGGGTGACAGAGATTTGAGGGGGAAAAACTAGTGTTGATTCCAAAAAAAAAGCAGGCAGATAGGGTACAGAGAGCTGTTCACTCAAGGGCTGCCAACAGCAGTGAAGGCAGTATAAGAAATGTAGCCTTGAGAAGTGTCAGAGTCCTGAGATCTGAGTTAATGCCACAGAGCAAAATGCCAATTTAATGATAATAACTACTCATTGGGTTGTTACACAGATGAGAAGATGTGCATAGAGTTGTATTATTATTGTTTACTACATAGTGTGATCCCTAAAACTTGGTTAAAATAAACTTTCATCTCATAGTGACTAAATTCTCCAGTAACTCAAAAAAAAAAAAAAAAAAAAAAAAACAGGCTTACTTAAGGGAGACCCCAGAAAGTAGGGCCATCTTAGCTGCTATTGAGGAGAAATCAGCCTATCAAGATGTGTCACCCAGGAAGACTTGAGTATGTTCTAATCCTGTCATTTTTATCATCTGGAATGTGAAAAGCAGTTCATTGTTTGTTGTTTCTTAACACATTATTATAGCACCCAAGCTCCAAACAATATTCTAAAGAATAAACAAAATAAGGTGTTGCTTCGCAGCTTTATAATAAGTCCAAGCAAAGAATAAATGAAGGAAGGTATACCCAAGTATGACACTCAATCTACCCAATACTAATTTAGCCATTTACATCTTAGCATATATTATTAGAACGTTTTTATATATGTGTGGGTGGGGGGCAAACAGAGATGGGAAAGTATTAAAATCAACCAGCTATCATGAGGAGTTGCAAAAGCATCCCATGCTCACCTTGAAATCTAGATTCATCCACTGCACAGCTCAGAACCAACCAGTTAATGCTCCCCTGTCTCTGCTTTCAAGCACATGGAAAAGTGATGCAAGGAAAACAAATTTAAAAAAAAAAAAACTCATTACCCAAAGGAATTGGTAGAATAGTTACATGAGGATATTTTTAAGTCAAATATGTTTTCCTTCAAATTATGTGAATATCATCTTCAGAAGAAAGAAAAGAGGGATTAGAAAATATGTGTTTGTTTAATAACAAACAAAATCACCCATTTCTAGTTTTTGCCAATACAATTGTAAAAATCAATGGCTATATGAATACAAACCATTTTGCATTTTGGAGGCGGTTGGGGGGGGGGGGGCACTGCAGCCCTACTAAAACTGACAAACCATAAATCCATGGTCCTCTCAATGTCTGCTCATCCTCAACCTTCCTACCAGCACTATGTCCTAAGACAGCTGCTAATGTAAAGGCACAATTAATTATATGTGATGAGGTGACAGATGCTCTGTGCCCGGTCTCCAACTGGAAGAGCCTGTGTTCTGGGCACCAGGCTGGTGTCTTCCAAAGACATCACTGCCCAGGCTGCAAGTTGCTTGGTGGGTGGCTTGCTTGCAATGTGTTTGGGAACCCCACTGTGAGTCAGCCTAGTTTCCCATCTCCCCAGCTTGACTTTCTCTTGCTCCTCTTTCTTACTACTCTTCTCCTTCCAACTTGTAGCAAAGACTCTATCTCATTTGTCACCACCTGGTCAAATCAGGAGAAAGTGAATTCTTCCGATACTGAGATTTTTCCCATCTATGCAGAATTCTTCTAAGAAAGCAGTGAGTCAAAAAGAGAGGGAACACACTTGTTTCAGAGCAGTGACTGCCTTTGAGTTAATCTGTTATGTTGAAAAAAATACCCCCTCCTCCCTTCTTCCTCAAGTGAAAGAAGTCTGGGATTCTTAAATATTTATTATAGTGCTATACACTTGTGCTGTACAAAAAAAAAATCAAAATAACATTTTAAGAAGAAAACAAATAATCAGAATACATTTCCTGGTTTGCTCAGTGAGCTATTTTAAGAAATTATCTATAACCAACATTTATTTAAAATTCCTTAGTATCTATAAAACATGGAGGGGAAAATGCCTAAATTGTATAACTACTATGCCTAGACTGTATGTCAGCCGATAGTATTTTTTTTGTGTGTGTTCATTAAACATAAGATTATACACATATATGACTTAAGTTTTTATTGACACATTTTACTGAGTTCAATCAGCATATTTTGTACCATGAAATCCTAAACCATAAAAGCTAGCAAGTTTTGCCCCTTGGAGGCGTGACAGGATATCTTAGCCAGTTTGGCTTACATAATGAGATATGGACCATGTATCATAACGTGTGTTATATAACCACATGTTACATAACAAAAGGTTATTTCTTTTAGTTCTCAGACCTAGGGTGAGGTCAGGAACTAGCCCCAATGAGTTTTCCTTTCAAAGTGCAGAGAGTCACCATCTCCTCTGTGTCTTCATGGCAGAGGGAGGATGAGGGAGTTCCTTGTGTCTCTGGTATAAGGACGCCAATTCTCCTGAAAGCCTCCTACCTCATTTTTGACCCAATACTTCCCAAATCATCCACTTCACTATGATATTAGGAAGCAGAATTTCAAGGTAAGAATTAGTGCAATACAATCAGTCCCTTGCAGACAGCTCTAGAGCCTTCAGGATTCGCTAATACCAATTTTGCCCATTTAAATCTCACTTTAGAATAAATCTTGATTCAGTGTCACATGCACTGTCCACTAAACTTCTGAGGCACTTCAACTCTCTTATAGATCACGTTTTTCAGCCTGCCCCACTAACATGTCTTTTCTTTCCTTCCTTCCTTCTTTCCTTCCTTCCTTCCTTCCTTCCTTCCTTCCTTCCTTCCTTCCTTCCTTCCTTCCTTCCTTCCTTCCTTCCTCCCTCCCTCCCTCCCTCCCTCCCTTCCTTCCTTCCTTTCTGTTTGATTTTGTCTTTCAAGACGGGGTTTCTGTATAGCCCTGGCTTTTAAGTAACTTAGTCTGAGGACCAGGCTGGCCTCTAACTGAGAGATCTACCTGCCTCTGTCTTCTGAGTGTGGGGATTAAAGATGTGTACCACCACTACCTGTCTTGTCTTTTAAAGTCCGCTAGATAGGCAAGAGGTTTCTAGGTATCTAGATGAAAATTAAGGTTGCCACTTTACATTTCCTTACTTCTGAAGGTTGATATGACTCTCACAGCAGGCATCAGTAGAGTAATTAGGTGATTCCGGCCTGAGTTAGGTCAAGATTTAATCTTGCTTTAAAATTAGAAATGGATCTCTTGGAAATATGCTATCAATTTTCTGACATTTTGCTTCAACAGAAACGTAGGTGACAACCCACCTTGCATTTGCTTTCCTTTCTCTTTTCATGCTTCTAGTCTGCAGGAGTTATGCTAGAATTTCCCAACCATCAGCGTTCTTTCTGTCCAGTACAGAGCAAACCAGATTGAACATATCAACAGATTCATCCTCCCTTCCGATAAAAACAAAATTGACTTATTTTATCTTCTATTTACCTCTGTGTATCATATGCTTTCTCCAAATGGTGACAATAAAAAGCCTCAATTCTATCTATAGGGTCTTCACTGGGATCAGAGAAGACAACTGTTAATCGGCAAAGCTCCACAGACTGTTTTTGGGAAATATTAAACTAGGCTTTCTAAGTTGCTGTTGTGTTCCGCACCCCCTTGGTATTCCTCATATACCGTTCTGGGAATCACTCCCACCAGGTGAGACATCCCAGCTTCTCATCTCCTCCATCTCCTGCTGTTAACGTAACTTCATAGCACAGTTTCCAGCCCCACTGCTTGATTCATCCCAACCCGTCCTCATCAATTCCACTCTGCCAAAATCCACTATCCTGTGTAAATGAAGCTCATTTGAATCTACTCGTTAGTGTGTGAAAACGCTCTACCTCCTTTCCTGGCTCATATTCCAATGGCAATTAAATGAAGGATCAATATATATTCTCTACTGGCCTCTCGACTGAAGGCTTCCTATTCTGTTCTTCACTTGGAGAACAGGGGCTAGTGAGTGAGAAAGCTAGTTGTCTTATATTTTCTCCACCATTCATTTGAGTCGCTGGTATACTCAATCTACATTGGCCACGCAGGACAAGTAAGCACCATTTATACCATATCTCTGCTATCAGTCACAGCTCCTCCACATGTTATTTATGCCACACGTACAGAATCTGTTTTTTGCTTTCTTGAAACTCAGCCTTAAATCACTTATCTCTGAAACCCAGAAAACGGTTTCTCTTCTTTGCTCTAAGCTAGAGGTAGAGGGATGATCTTGGCAGCCAGGAACACCAGCTTCAACATTCATTCCAGCATACGATCATCATTTTTCATGCCTTAAGAAATTCTGTGGACATGCCTCTTAACTCAGCCATCTTTCATTAATCCTCCTTACACACATGAATTTTACATTTGAGATACTTGACTGTAGAAACTAGCCTTCCTATATTGAAGGTAACATCGCTACTGAGTTTAACAAATAAGTATGGAAGGTTTTATCTGGTAACCTTATGGTAATAGATGATAACACAGAAATTGTTGTTCCCACATTGGACAAAAACCATGGTTACTACTGGTTAAAATAATAAACAGCACTATATGGACAAGAAGCAAGCATGTGGTGCAGATGCTCAGTCGGTGAAACCACAATGTTTCGTATCTTTGCCCCTTTGAGAGCTTTCCTTATTTTTCTTATTATGATTTTATTTTTTACTGGATATTTTTATTTACATTTCAGATTTTATTTCCTTTCCCAGTTTCCCCTACCCCATCCTAGAAATCCTCTATCCCATTCCCTGCTTCTATGAGAGTGTTCCCCCACTCACCCTCCCACTCCTGCCTCACCACTCTCAAATTCCTCTACACTGGGGCGTCCATTGGGCCTTCACAGGACCAAGGGCCTCTCCTCCCACTGATGCCTGACAAGGCCATCCTCTGCTCCATGTGCAGCTGGAGCCATGGCTCCCTCCATGTGTACTCCTTGGTTGGTGACTTAGTCCCTGGGAATTCTGGGGGATCTGGTTGGTTGATATTGCTGTTCTTCCTATACAGAGGCAGATGCTTACAGCCAACCATTAGACTGAGCACAGGGTTCCCTGTGGAGGACTTTGAGGGCTTTCAACTCACAGAAATACTCCTGGCCTTCCTTCTTCTTTCAAGGATGCCTTAAGGTTAACTGTGTAAAGGTGTTCTGCACTAAACTAGTATTAACGTAATACTGGAAATCAAGCTCATCATCCCTAACAAGCCTCCTTGTTAAGTTTATAAACCAAGTAAGATCTCAGACCCTACACAGTTCTTGATACTGTTGTTATTTAAATGGGCCATGAATGTGAATCTAATGTCTCCTGACTATATTTTGCTTAGCTGATGCTGACTCTCAGGCATTGCCTAGGTCTGTGATTTTGATAGAAGCACAAAAGCATCGCCGAATGAAATTGTAAGAAACATTTAAAAGCATACCTAAATTAAAAATTAAGAAAATATAATAATGTTACAGAAGATGCTAAGACAGCCTATTAAGATGAATAGTCTTAAGAAATTCATATTGGACTAATATTAAAAATACTAAACTCCAAGGGCTAAGAACCATACAAAGCAGAAGAATCCATAATAAATAATTTCCAAATCTAATAATTGAATCTGATGAATACTGACACAGCTGGATTTACAGATAGGCTACATTCATATAATCCTTACTACCTCCAACTAGCTCTCATGTATTTTGTATCCCTAATTTATGGTCTTAGTAAGGATGCCACTGACAGAATGAAAAGCAAACTGTGGCGATTAGAACGACTGCAACACAGGACTTAAGCTGAGGCAGAGTGGGCCATGAACTTCCACACAGCTACAAACCACCTGGACACAAGCAAGAAGTCCACCGAGAGACAGGACAAAAGTCACAGTGAAATGTCTCTGTAAAGTCAAAGACTATTCACCAGAGCATAAGGCTGCATGAAAAGATCAACAAGCATCTGAGAAAGCCATTCTAAGATTCCCATATCACGGTGGCCTCTGGCTGTTTGTGCATAATTAGAAAGCAGCATTTATAACAAAGCTAACCCAGAAGCTCTGAAATGCTTGTGGGATTACTGAACTGACCTAACATTCCACAAGTGATCTGTGATAAAAGTCCCGATCTCTGCCATTTTCTTTAATGTCAATTGAGAGACACTTGATCTTTAAGTGGAGAAATTGAAATTTGAAAAATCAAAACCCGCCTTGACCAGAAACTTTAAATTCTGAATAGGCACATGATTAGGAACGAAATGTCATTTTTTTCACCTCCTTCCCTGACTTTAAATTTCACAAGACAATCTTGTATGCCCTCATACTGAGTCTCATCACCCATCAGAACATTTAAATTAAAAACATCTGACAGACAGACTTGGCTTATGAATTCATTTTCATAATATTCAAATATCCACATCAAGGCTCTGTGCTAATACGTGGTCTTTTTTTTTTAAATAAGCATATTATAAGCCAGCAGGAGGCATCTTCTTAGTTACATTTTCATGCAAGAATTAGAGATGACGAGATTCCTAGGTCAGTGTAATCAGCTGCAATTTAAACTTATTTTTCAGGACTTATCAGCTTTCAAAAATGGATTTTTCATGACTTCCAAGTAGGACCAAAAGTGGCAGAAGATTAAAGGATGGCATTATGATGTCAGCCTGATATCATTCAGCCTCTTATCACAAAGCTTATAGCTGAGTATGAGGTGATTAAATAACAGGTTTATAAAACATAGATTTTACAAATTTTCCTCTGTCCCTCACCCAGCCTAAACTTGGGAGTCATGAATATTTATTCTGCTTACTTTGGCCAACCCTGAGTTAGGCTCCCCATGCCACGCCTCTTTAGCTCCTCCCTTTCCACCATGCCCAAATTGTTCACATGCCATGACTCACATTCCTTTGTACTTAGTTGGCTGGATGCCAGACTTACAGGGTATAGCCACATCCATAACATGACATGAAAAAAACACAAATTTCCATACTTTCCAGGAATCAATTGGTTATAGCAACTCTTGCCTAACACAGTTTCTATCATTCACACATGCCCAGTCTGTCTATAGTTTGATAATGAACTCAGCTAATCATGACATTTGAGGCAGATTATCAAAGAACATATTCTCGATCACACATTTTACACCGCTTTAAAGAGTTTGGCAAGACGATGGCTGATCATTCTTTCATTGATAAAAGGAGAGCACTTGTGGCTCAATATCCCCAAATACTAGGCTAGATACTTTTCTGATGCTTTGATAAAATACTATGACTAACTTAAAAAAGAGTTTATTCAGGCTTACAGTTCCAGAAAGTCTATAATAGTGGTGAAAACATGCCAGTAGATGGCAGGCAGGGAGGGTAGGGCAGAAAGTCGAGAACTCATATCTTGAACTTCAAGCATGAAGCAGAGAGAGAGGAGAGAGAGAAGAGAGTTGTAAAAAGGTCAGAGTCTAAACTCACAAGCACAGCCCCAATGACATACTTCAGCAAATAAAATCCATATCTAAACCTCCCATATAACATCACCAACAGAACCAAGTGTTCAAATACCTGACCCCATAAGGGATATTCTCATTCAAACCACCACAATTCTTTACTTGATAATTTATTATACAAACAAATGATAGCTACATGATATTTATTATCAATTCCTTAGATCAGGTAACAAGATCATGGGGCTGTAGAAATGGGTCATCATATATGTACAAACATTAGGAATGGAGTTCAGATACTCATTATCCAAGTAAAAGGCTGTGTCTGAAACCATTTATGTGGTGGTTCCAGTGACTATGACCCCCCCCCACCATAGCCTTATAGGGAGGGGCGCTATTAGGTGTGGCCCTGTTGGAGGAGGTATGATTCTGGGGGCAGGCTTTGAGGAGTCATATGCTCAAGTTCCACCCAGTGTCACTTTCACTTCTACTGTCTGAATATCAAGGTGTAGAACTCTCAGCTTCTCTAGCGCCATGTTTGCCTTTGTGCTGCCATACTTCTTGTCATGATGACAATAGAAAAAACCTCTGAAACTATAAACCACACCCAACTAAATGGTTTTCTTTATGAGTTGCCATGGTCATGGTGTTTCTTCACTGCAGTAGAAACCTTAAGACAATTTATAACCCCAACCTTATAGTGGGGGAGGGAAGGCACATCCAGAAGGATCACTGGGTCTTGGTAGCCACTAGTCAAGCTCCAGGTTCACTGAGAAACTCTTTCTCAAGAAAATAAGGATAACAATGACCATAAGACAAGTTAATTGTAAGTATGTAACATGTACGAAAGATGTGGTTATGTTATGCACACATGCATGTATGTGTGTGTGTGTGTGTGTGTGTGTGTGTGTGTATCTGTGTGTCTGAGCGTGTGTGTATCTGTGAAACTGATTATACCATACATATCATTCAAACATATGCACATGTATAATGGAAACAAACATTCCTGAGATTTTTATGGCTTAAAACAACAGTGATGTATTTATGGCTAACACCTTTTGTCCAATGGAGAACAGCTGGGGCTGACAAATCACCATGGTCAACCCTTGGTACCATTGTCTCCAAGGTAGATGAGAGATACCATTTGTACATTAGTCTGTGAAAGTGGAAGGCATAAGAATTACTTCAACACTGTATCAGTAAACCAAATTTATCATAGAACTTAGAAAATCTTCTGAATATAGAAAGGAGATAGCAAAGAATGCTTCATGGAGTAGACTACATAATAAATAATATGATCTATATGATTGGTGAGGTAACCAAGGAGCAATACAGTAAATAGTTTGCCAATGGCCATGATGTGTTAGGTACTAGACATGACATATGAAGTCATACTTTCTGAATCCGAGTTTGCATACTTACACGGTACATTTAAAACTTTGTACTACATGTAGTGATCTCAGCTACCTAGTAAAACTGTGAAAAAATATGCACAATAATCAAGAGTTAGTGTACCACGGTATCTAATTTTCATTTCCAGCATCTTTAGCAATCTATGGAGTAGAAAACTTCTCTAGCTATTTAGACTTTTCCAATTCAACTATTTAAAAGTTCTCATTGAGCTGACATCTTGCAACCTTTGTAGTGTTTGGGAAATGCACAGAACCAGATGAATACATCTGAGTTTTCCATTGCATCTTATTTATCACTCTGACTCATAGCATATAAATTAGAAAATCTATTCATTAAAAGCATAATCTTAATGCATACTTCAAAAACATATCCTTGGTCTTCAGTCTTCAAATTTTGTCTTCATCACCTGTCAATCTTTGCCAATAAACTTTAAAAGTTTATCCATATGTCTTGTCTGAGGTAGCTTGGTAATATAAGCATTTTGAAGAAAAACAAGCCACGGTGACATGGCCAAAGGATAATGTCTTATTTAAAACTTGCTAAGAATTTTCTATAATTAGACTTCATGTAGGAATCTAGGTACTTAATATCATAATCAGAATGAGAGTCATGATAAAGCTCTCTTCTTGGAAGAATAACATTTGTGGAAAAATAGACAATTTTCTTTTTCTTTTTCTTGTAATATAATAGTTTTCTTTTTCTCCTTCTGTATTTTTATACCTTATTCCTACCTGCCTGTTTGTCTGTCTTTCTTCTTTCCTTCCATTCTACTTTTCCTCCTTTCTTCCTTCCTAGATATATAATGTTGTTTTAATTGAATAGACTAGAAAAATGTGATTTCAGGATTAAAAAAAAAAAAAAACCTGTCATTGTGCAGATTGCTTTGACATTTTTCAAAGCTTGGCAAATACATTAATAGCAAGATCTAAGGCATCATGTTTGTTATATTTTCCCTTTCTATCATCATAAAATTCTTTGAATATCAATTTTTCTATTAAAAAATACTTAACAGAACAATACTTAGGGGTTTTCTGATCCATGACTGAGAACTAGTCTTACCATGTTCCCCATCATCCTGAAGTAGCTGGTCTTATAGAAAGCTGGAATGGCCTTTTGAAGACACAGTTACGGTGCTAATTAGGTGGCAACAGTATGGAGGGCTGGGGCAGAGTTCTTCAGAAGGCAGAATATGCTTTGAATCAGCATTCAATATGTGGTACAGTTTCTCCCACAGCCAGGATCCATGCATCCAGGAATCAAGGGGTGGAAAAGGGAATAGTTCCACTCACTATCACTCCTAGTGACCCTCTAGGAAATTTTTTGCTTCCTGTCCTCACAACTTTAGGTTCTGCTGGCCTAGAAGCTTTGGTTCCAAAGGGGGGAGTGCTCCTACCAGGAGCCACAACAAACATTCCATTGAACTGGAAGCTCAGATTTCCCCCTGGCCATTTTGGGCTTCTAATGCCCTTAAACAAGCTAAGAAAGGAGTAACAGTGTTAGGAGGGTTGATAGATCCAGATTGCAGTGGGGAAATTGGATTGCCTCTCCACAATGCAGGTAAGGAGGATTATGTCTGGAGTGCAGGAGATCTCCTAGGGCATCTCTTAGTACTACCATGTCCTGTGATTAAAGTCAATGGGAAACTACAACAGCCTAATCCAAGCATGTTGACAAAGGATGACCCATCAGGAATGAAGGTATGGGTCAATCCTCCAGGAAAAGAGCCAAGAGAGGGTGCGGAGAAAGAGGAACACTCCTCCACTGCTGGTGGGGTTGCAAATTGGTACAACCACTCTGGAAAGCAGTCTGGCGGTTCCTCCGAAAACTGGGCACCTCACTTCCAGAAGATCCTGCTATACCACTCCTGGGCATATACCCAGAGGATTCCCCACCATGTAATAAGGATACATGCTCTACTATGTTCATAGCAGCCCTATTTATAATTGCCAGATGCTGGAAAGAACCCAGGTATCCCTCAACAGAAGAGTGGATACAAAAAATGTGGTATATCTACACAATGGAGTACTATTCAGCCATTAGAAACAATGAATTCATGAAATTCTTAGGCAAATGGATGGAGCTAGAGAACATCATACTAAGTGAGGTAACCCAGACTCAAAAGGTGAATCATGGTATGCACTCACTAATAAGTGGTTATTAACCTAGAAAACTGGAATACCCAAAACATAATCCACACATCAAATGAGATACAAGAAGAAAGCAGGAGTGGTCCCTGGTTCTGGAAAGACTCAGTGAAACAGTATTTGGCAAAACCAGAACGGGGAACTGGGAAGGGGTGGGAGGGAGGACAGGGGAAGAGAAGGGGGCTTACGGGACTTTCGGGGAGGGGGGGGCTAGAAAAGGGGAAATCATTTGAAATGTAAATAAATTATATCAAATAAAAAAAAAGACAAAAAAAAAATAAAAAAAAATAAACAAATCAAAGATGATTTCAACTTGATCCTGTAGCACTCAAGTGTCTTCTTCAATAAAAGATAATTATTATTTTGATTTATGTCCTTTCTAGGCTACTCCTCAGTGATGATAATTGAGTCATCATCTCTGTATAGATTTTCACAATTGAATACAGTTTATATATTTACACCTTATATTATTCATATATATGAGAAATATATATATATGAGAAATATATATATATATGAGAAAAGGATATCCTAGGACAATTACTTTTTTGGTAACGTCTTTGATTAAAAAAAAAAAACCACTATGCGTTGAGTATTGGGTACTGACGGTGACTTGCCTGATCTAGGGGGAAAGCGGCCTGAAAGCATTTACTAGCCTCATATTTCCAAGTGCCCTTTATTGTGGCTGTTGCTCCTTGAAAACTTAACTTTCCACTCTACCTGTTTGTTCATATATTTGTTGTTTGTGACAAGGTCTGAACATGTAACCCTGGCTGGCCTAGAATTTGCTGTGTGCACCAGCTGTCCTTTAGCTTGCAGTGACCCTTCAGCCTTTGTCCCCACATTCTAGCTAGCATTATAGGACTGAACCACCTTTCTGACCCATAGATTCTTTCCCTTTTCACCTTAGTTATTTAAAGAGACGTAAGCTATTGACCTGTTGAGTACTGAAAAACGTTCTTTTTGTTCCCAGTTTCGGTTTGTATCTGTTTGGGTGATTTTGGGGAGACCGAAGCTGTTACAATGTTCCGATGGCAACAGCGCTTTCATCAGATGGTCCATTAGTCAGTGTCCACAATGTGAAAATGCAGACATGCTCCACACAGCTGTCATTTAGCATTCTCACCCATGAAAAGAAAAGCTAAAGGAGGATGGAAACTTGCTATTTTTCTGTTTCAAAAATAAAACAAGGCCAGGAAAACTGGCATAGGGTCACTTTTCTCAGAAAAGCCTTGGCTGTCATCCAAAAAGTGAATTGAATTGTACATGGAAAACATCCTCATTGATTTTAGCAGAATGGGAGAGAATGGGCTTGGGACAAAGCAGGACAGAACTTTGAAAACGAGATAGGAAACTAACTACAAATGATCCCCTAAGAGTTCATAGTGAAGTCTTCTATCTATAAACAGAGAGGTAATTTACCATTGAGACTTACTGTGAGGTACTTAGCCAATGAGTACTTGTCTTATAGTATCTAATTCTGGCACCTAATTCCTATGAGGGTGGCTGCCCAGTTGGGATGAAAGATAAATGCCTAAGAAAATGTTATCAGTTGTGATGGCAATAGTCAAAAGGGCTCACACAGGATGGCTTTATTTTCAGGAATTCAATTCATATTTTTTAAGTGCTAGGTGAATATTTTTCTCTAACTCACATGTTCAAACACAGGATGAGAATGCTCCTGAACAATGTCATCAGTCTAGAACTGTGTGGTTTGGATGAGAGTGTCTATTGCTGTGAAGCGACACTATGACTATAAGACCTCCTGTGAAGGAAAATATTTAATTGGGGCTAACTTACAGTTTCAGAGCTTTAGTCCATTTATTGTCATGGCACGAAGCATGGCAGTGTGCAGGCAGATATGACACTGGATAAGAAACTGAGAGTTACATCTGGATCCACATGCTTTGGTAAGTGAATTCCACATTGAGCATTCTGAGACCTAAAAGCCCATCTCCTAGTGACACAGCTTCTCCAACAAATACACACTTCCTTCAACAAAGCCACACCTACTCCAACAAGGCCACACCTCCCAATAATGACAGTCCTTATGTACCTATGGGGCCTTTTTCATTCAAACTACCACACAAGGTAATGTTACAGAAACCAATGCCATTGTAAGAATTTGTCCTGAAGAGCAATGTTTAACAGACGGAAAAGGGCATTGTATAATTAAACAATGGATCACTTCTGTAAATAAGAAAGGGTTAACAATGGTCTTTGATCAGGTTTTGGTAAGTGGAAAACTCTTCAGAGTGAGTTTCCTATTGATATATTCACATTTACACAAGTTCCTCTACTACACGGAGACAGACAGCTTCAAGAATCCTACATGGGTAGGCAAAAATGTCCATTAAGAGGAAAAAGTAATCGGGATTCTAAGAGCAACTGGAAGGGTAAAAGCACAATAAATTGTAACTTGAAAATAAAAAGACAATTTATATAAGTACAAAAGGAATTTTTACCCAAAGTATGAAAAATTCCTCTACCAAAGTGTTTTGTTTTAATTATCAGTCAAGAACATAAAATAAACTACACAATAATGCAAACATTTTTGTGGAAAATTTTATAGATCTAATGGAAAATTATACAAATTGTATGAACCAGAAAGCATACATAACAATAAGTAAAGGTTTAAATTTTATGATAGGCCATATCATTTCATTAAAAGATAAATGGAACAAAATAGAGATTCTGCAAATTGGCAATAGTTCCCCCAAACTTATTTTAATAAATTTCAAATGAGAAAAATGATATTCCATAAATAAAATGGAGTCTATGCTACTTATGTTGGCCAAGACTACAAAATAAAACAGGCGTGTTCACTGGTATTGCCCTGTGTGAGAGTGTGTGTGTGTGTGGGGGGGGTGTGTGTGTGAATCAATGGGGTTTATGCTCTAGAGGAGACAGGAATCAACAAGAAAATTTTAATAATGACAGATAGTTCTTTAAAAGAAAAGTGATAAAAATCAGGTGCTGTTTTTCACTGGAAAATCAGAATTGCTCAATGAAGAGTTAGAAGTTTATATTGTGACACAGAAGAAATAGCAAGGATGGAGCTGGAACATTCTCAGGAGCCTGAGAAAGGACAGAGGGAAAAAATGAATTCAGTAAGATTTATAGTGCAGGAGAAAATTACTAAAATGTGTTCCACTACTGGTAGTACTTCCTCAAGTTTTCCCAAATATGCAAAGCACTTTCAAAATGGTCATGTGAAAGACTTACACATACGTCTAAGATATAAAACTGAAGAACTTTCTTCACCATAGGAAAGAGTAATCCCTCAGTGTTCTAATGATAGCCAAAAGACATAACTGACAATTTTCTTTTGTTGTCAGAGAAGAGCCACAGTCATTAAATTCAGTTATCAAAGCACTAAAGGAAGAACTGTGTAAAAGGACAGGAACAACTACACAGTCACAAATCATTTCCTTTAGTAGTTACAGTCATCGCCCTAGGAAAGTAGAGAGCTTACAGTCACCCAGTAATCAGATACAGACTACAGGAAACAGATGAAAATCTACTTTGTGTGATGGCTAATGTTGTATCTTAAGTTTAAATCATTGCCTTAAGAGATCTATAAAAAAAAAAAAATTGCCTCTAGCCTGTAAGGCCCACTTGCCCAAGGACAGATAGCTTCCTGAAATAACGGGATATGTTATCATGGAAGATACCAAAGCACGTGCCTTTGCATCTGTAAACAATCTTAATTGTCCTGAGTGTAGGCAGGATGGGCGTCAGCATCAGTGCTTGCATCTCATTGCAAGAAGGCGGAGAGTAAATAGCCCTGTGAGGTTTGCCTTTATCAGACTAATGTAATCAGGTGCCACACTCTGAGCACGAGTCTCAAGTACGAACCTGGTCCGTATTCATGCTTCTGGCCCATATTTAATAAAAACTCTTCTTTATTAAAATCTATTCATCGTCAGACTAGTGAATCTCTGAGTTCACTGGCAATGCTTACACACACTGCACTCAGAACATTGATTGAATTTATTAGACTTAGAATAAAATTTTCCCCAAAACGTTAAATTCTGGAACATCCAAACTACACATTCACTGGGCACTTGGTAGCACAGCCCTTTAATCCCAGCAGTCTGGAAGCAGGACAGGATAATCTTCGAGTCTGAGGCCAGCCAGGTCTACAGAGTTCCAGGATGGCCAGGCCAGGGTTACACAGAGAAACTCTGTCGGGGGCAGGGTGGGGAGGGGAGAAAAAGACACAACAGATTGCACATCCCATTTTCGTTACTTTCAGATTAATGTAGTCAATAACTAAGAACTATAAACGCTTGACGGATGGTTCAGACATCTTTGCAGAGCAACGGCAACGTTTTATAAACTCCTATTGATAGGATAAAATGTGAGCAAGGGATGGGGACTTTTAGCGGGTCCATGCCAAGGTGTGCCCCTGAGAAATCACGCCAGACAACAGATCTACTGTAAGAGGTTTATTGGAAAGGGGAGGGTGAAAAGTTGTCTCAAAGTGGAGAAAGAGGCAGACAGGCAAGGAAACAAGGAGACAGAGAGAGGGAACAGGAGAAAGCAAGAGACAGAGAAGGAGGTGGGACAGAGGGAAGGCAGGCGGCCAGAGAAAGATCTGGCTTGGCTGGGGACGCAGCACACATGGCTGGCAGGTGATGACATAGGTAGCCTCTGAGAGCTGGCCAGTGGGATCGCCCGTTTGCTATCATGTACATGACCTTAAAAATACACACAGAGGCATGGACTCTAATTGCTGCCCTCAGAGTAATCAGACTTTCTTTCTTTTTTTTTTTTTAAATCGCTAAATTTAACAAATGTCAGGCCATATCCTTTGCTGTAATTAATGCTACACAGTAAGTTAGCCTGTCTTCCATTTTCTGTGGGTCACATAACAAATGATAAGGTAACTTCTAAGTTCTCTTCTGTTGCTGTAATAGAAAAGCAAACACAAAAACAAAACAAAAGAACAAAAGCAAAACAATGGACAGAAACAGCTTGGGAGGAAAGAGTTTATTACATCATACAGATTAGAGTCCATCATTAAGTGATGTCTGTCAGAATAGAAGTTCAAGGTCCTGGAGGAAGGACCTGAAGCCAAACCATGGAAGAGGCTGCTTAGTAGCTTGAATACTGTATATTCTCTTAGGAAAAAAAATATATATATACACCCACTAATCATACAGAACAATAAATACAAGCATTATAGTCGTACTCTAAAAGTGGCATTCTCTCTATCTTTTAAATAAAAATTCCAAAGTTTTTGCATATTTATATACACAGAGACGCAGAGACAGACCAGAGAGACAGAGAATTTGAAATGCTGAAGAAACTGCCAATGGTGAAACTCAGCTTTGAAACATCCCAAAGCAAACACTTCAAAGAAAGTATATGTTTTCCCTGGAACACCGCTTTGTTGGCATGTTATCAGCAAACAGAAAGGAATCCAGTGTTATCGTTGGTGACAGAGCACACACCATGATGGAGAGAAAGGCTGGGACTGAATAAAGAGATGCTACTGAAAGCCTCAATTCGCAGCTCATTTGAGGGCTGGCGCAGGCTGGCAGCACTCTTCTCTGTAACAACTCTTTGTTGCCAACCCAGCGAAATGAGCAATGAGCCCTTTTAGCATTACTAAATGCTGAATGAATGAAAGAAAAACAGAAAACCTCATTAAAGGCTGCCAAGAGCCTCAACCCATTATGAATCTACCCATATAGCAACCAATAATCCAATAATGGCATAATGATTCTGATAACGTACCCAAATACATCATATGGAAGTTGGTGTGACTTGGCACACAGTGAATCTGCTGCGTGTAGACACTTAGACACATTTAGTTTTCACTTTATTAATATTTTGTGATATTTGACTAAGTGAAATAAATTGACACTGGAAGATCCTGAACAGAAAATGGAATAACACTAAAAAAACGTGTCTGAACTAGTCATGTTTTTTGTCCCAATCTATAAACTTCGTGTCCTCTATTTACTCTCTGCTGCTGCCAAAAGAATACATTTTTACTGGTGACCCTAGCTTGCCGAGATCTATCATTTTGACCCCTATAAATATGATTATTACAGGCTTGTCACTTGGCTCCCTGCTCCCCCTTTACTGATACCTTTTTATACCCCACTGTTGAATCTGGTGTTTCCTTAGGTTTGCTGTATTGAGCAACCTACAACCCTTTCTGCTGCCCCATCTGACATGGACTGCTCAAGACCTTTGCACTTTCATCCTTTCTTCTCATCAGTTTCTCACAGAGACACTTCCCAGGGAAAGTTTTACACAGTAAAAAGTACAAGAACACCAACTGCAAACAAGAAACAACTGACAATCTGTTGCACGATGCTGATCACTCTGCTGAGGTTACAGTGGAGACTGTGCTGTCTTAATAGTGCTGGGGAGAGCTTGAAAATATGAGGACACAAAAATTTCAGCTATCTGTCCACTGTAGGCAGACAAAAATTTTAAAGTCATTCTTGGGGAGGTTGGAAGTGTCATTTGGAGAAAAGTTTGTCTTATTAAAAAAAATGTAGGATGGAGAATACATTGTTGAAGAATCCTCTCTTCAGAAAAAAGCGTTGCCTTGAAACTACTGGTCAAGGCTGGTGAACATACCAGTAAGTAAACAGCCTATGATAAGGATTCTCCCTTTTTCTAAGTCTATCAGTACCGAATAATTCACCAGTAGGACTCGGAATCCTTTTTCTAAGCTCTAACCCCAGAGCTTGTAAGACATATGTGGGAAGATCCTAGAAACTCCCTGGATAGCCAGTAGGGTCAAAATGGTGAGCTTCAGTTTCACTGAGGTACAGTGTCTCCAAATAAAGATAAAAAAATGATAGTGGAAACCACCAGACCTTGACTTCTGAGCCTCCAAATTTGTTGGATAGGCAAGTGCACCCACACATACTACATATATGGGTGGGTGTGTGTGTGTGTGTGTGTGTGTGTGTGTGTGTGTGTACCCAAAAGATGCTAGGTATACCTATATGTATATATAGGTACATATATATACATATGTATTTATATATGTGTGTGTATGTGTGTATATACAAGTTATGTAATTTGTATATAATATATAAAATATTAAAATTATATATTTAAATTGACAATTTATAATATAAAATATATAAGAATATATTTTAGTCTTTAAAAGAAGGATATTTGCATATGTACTACATTGATAGATTTTGAAGACATAATTTCAAAACAACCCAATCACAACCCAACAAAAACAGGCTACCATTTCTGTACATACACCACACAATTAAATTCATAAAATGAAAAGAAAAATGATCCTTATCAGGATCTTGTCATGGACAAGTGAGAAGTTCATTTTTATAAGACTATGGCTAGATGGTCATAAGGGTGTGCAAAAAAAGATTTCTCCAACCCAAACTGGAATTGACTGCTTAAAATTGATTATCATGTTAAACCTTGTTACATGTGTTTTACTACAGTTGTTAAAAATATTTGAATGTGTATTTCCATCATAAGATTTAGTCTTAGGAGATCATCATATAAAGGCATACTTATACACACAAAGAGAATTTCTTTGCTTCATCAGTTACAGTTGGCCAATGGAGAAATAACCAAAATACCAATAGGAAACTCATTAATCATAGAGCTGTCCATTCACGCAGTGGAATGCTGCCTATTGACTAAAGTACTTGCACATGTATTTGTTAACATAAAAAGGGCAGAAGAGAACAAGACTTGTTTCAAAGCACTGTTATAGAAAGGAAGCTCATTTTGTGAGTTTCGAAAACTTTGTGGGTAAGCATTCCCCATAAACATATGCAGCTTCAAGATCTATAACAGATAGAAAACAATATCAGATGGCTCCTTTCAGAAAGCACTTCTTGTCACCCACAATAGTGTTGGGTTTTGGTGACTGTTTATAGGATGAATCCCCAGGTAGGACAGTCTCTGGATGGCCTTTCCTTCAATCTCTGCCCCACACTTTGTCTCCATAATTGCTCCTGCAAGTATTTTGTTCCCTTTCTCAGAAAAATCAAAGCACCCACACTTTGGTCTTCCTTCTTCTTGAGCTTCATGTGGTCTGTGAATTGTATCCTGAGCTTTTGGGCTAATATCTACAGGGCACACCATGTGTGTGTTCTTTTCACGTGTGTGTCATGATGACACTTTCTAGTTCCATCCATTTGCCTAAGAATTCTATAAATTCATTGTAATAGCTGAGTAGTACTCCATTGTACAATGTACACATTTTCTATATCCATTCCTCTGTTGAGGGACATCTTGGGTGTTTTCCAGCTTCTGGCTATTATAAATAAGGCTGCTATGAACATAGTGGAGCATGTGTCCGTATTACATGGTGGGGAATCCTCTGGGTATAGGTATATGCCCAGGAGTGGTATAGCTGGGTTCTCAGGTAGCAGTATGTCTAATTTTCTGAGGAACCTGCCACTTCCAGAGCCTTACAGATACAGAGGCAGCTGCTAGGAGCCAACCATTACACTGAGCACATGGTCCCCAATGGAGGAGTTGGAGGGAGGACTGGAAGAGCTGAAGGGGTTTGCAGCCTCATGGGAAGAACAACTAGCACCCCCACCCCCAGAGCTCCCAAGGACTAAGCCACCAACCAAGAGGTACACATGGTTCTAGCCGCATTTGTGGCAGAGGAATGCCTTGTCTGGCATTGGTGAGAGGAGAAATCCTGGGTCCTATGAAGGCTCGATAGCTGCCCTAGCGTGGGGAAATCAAGGGGGTGTAGGTTGGAGTGGGTTAGGTGGAGGGGCATATTCATGGAGGCAAGGCAAGAAAGGATGGGCTGGGGTTTTCTCAGAGGGGGGAACCTGGAAAGGGTATAACATCTAAAAAAAAGTTAATTATAATAAAAATTAAAAAAATAAAAGAGAGAAACGATATATACCAGGTAGAAAAATGAGACAAATTTCTTGAATTACTCATGTAATATGGGTTAAAAATGAATTTTCACTTTTATTATAAGAGTTTGACTGTAGGCATAGTTTATTTAAGTATTTGCAAGATATAATAAAGTTTGCCTCATTTCTAAAAGCCCTCACAGTTGGATGTCTCGTTCAGCAAGGAGTTGGGATCTTGAAGGCTTGAAAGGTCATCTGGAGCAAGCAGGCTAGGAAAGCTACTGGCTATTTTCCCGTGGTGCTCTCAGTTGGCACCAGAATGCCAGCGCTGAGTTTTACTGAGTTTACAGCCGAGTTTGCCATATGTGTGTTAGCTTTATGCAATCGGTCAGGCAATACTCTTCTAAAACCAATGCCCTTAACACTAAGAGAAAATGACTGTCACTTTTTGTTCATAGGTAATTCACACTCTCCTGCCCCTGGGAAAACATGGCAGTAGGCAGGCTTTCTCCTGCTCCTTGGAAAGTGCCTCCTATAAGGACTGCTCCCATCATTTTCTTTCTGAATCCAAGAGCTGCTGGTGCAGACTTTCTCCTGTGGTGCAAACCCAATCGACTTTTGATTCACCTGCTGGCAGCCTCCCAGCCTTCTTTAGGCAAACAGAACTCGCTGAAAGGGAGACTTCAGTGTTTCTTCTGTGCTGTTTGTCAGCTGTTTTCAAGCAGTCAAAATGATCTGAGCAATACAATTCAAAGGCAGCATCTCGTCCACTCTCTCCTTCACCACTGTCTTTTGAAAAGCAGCCTCCAGTCCCCGTTGAGGTTTATTTATGTTTCAGCCTGGTGTCTGTCAGACCCAAAGAAGTAATCCAACCAAATTTATGATGTTCCTGGGTGAAGCGGTGCACAGCGTTGGACAAAAATCAATGGAGAAATAAGGAATGAAGAAACAGATGTTTAAGTTCAATTAAATTGCAGAGTTTACAATTTCAAAGTGTAAGTAGCACAAGAGAAACAGCTCAGCAGGGAAACAAGCAGCCTGGCTCAACTTGTCTTCAAGTCGCCTGCTCTGGGAATGTCGCCTAAGTGATTCTGACTAACAATAGCACTAGATTGGGAAAATTGTCATTTACACAGAAACTAATTTCTGTCTCAAACTCAAGGTTCCAAGAGACGCCAAGAGTTGAAGAAACCTGTTTTGTGAGAGGGTAACTTAGATGAGTGTCGAACAGTGTGATGTAGCCAAGAAAGTAAATTTGTTCCCAGGCAGCTGAGGAACAGAAAAACAGAGAATCAGCTCAGAAAACTCCTGGTATCAAATAGAAAAAAAGATCCATGGACAAGTATATCAGAGAGGGATCTCTAGTGATGCTGATGAGTCTGGGGGTTCGTAAGCGGTGCTACTAGCTTCCCTGTGTGGCACTTCTGTTCCCAGCACATCAGTCAACAGCAGCAATCTCATGTTTGCTAAGGATGCTAAGGATAGTCTAGAAGAAGGAAAACAGGCATGTCCAGGGGAGGAAACTTTCTAAAGATACTGTAAGGGTAATATCTGTCAAGACACAGTGGAGAAGTGAGATGTGGCATGGATCAGTTCAGAAGCAAAAGCAGACTCAATACCACCTGCCTAAAACCCACCAAGAGGCAAGTTTCTTAAAGAGAGAACTAGACTAAACTGTTTTCTGGCTGGTGACCACATAAGTTCTAGCACTCTAACAACCATCCTTGTCGTCCTTGTCCCATATTCTGCATTCTCCAATCTAAATATTGTTGAGGCTCTGTGTTTGGAAAAGGAAAAAAACCCGAGCCATGCTGTAAGACCCTATCCAAAGGTATAACTGGCAAAGGGAGACTCAGAGTCAGGTGGTGTTGACTCAGCCGCACATCTGGCACAAAGGTCACCATAATCAATTAACACACTCACCAAATTCTCAGGAACCTTTATGCATGACCTAGATACCACTTGGAGCCCACTAATGGCAGACATGTTACATGCAGAGTGGAGCCATCATACCTCCTTGTCATAGCCAATGAAAATTACCCTGTGTGCTCCCTGCTGTCTGGTGAATGACTCTGGGAACTCTGTGGTAAAGCATCTTGTTTCCTTCCTGTTCATATCTTCTCACCAGCTATTTTCCCCACCAATAATCTTTTGTTCTTATTCAGTTAACAAAAGATGAGTGCAGAAAGAAACAGTCTTGCCATTTTTAAAATGAATATCCATATCTAATCTTCTTTACTCTATCAGCTCTAAAGGGATTTCACATTGAATACAGCTGATAAAGTTCAATTTAAAAGAGGCTTTTCCTGGCTTAAAAATGAATGCGAATAATCCACATTCTTATAGAAAAATTGGAAATAACAGATAAGCAAAGAGAAAAGAAAACCTAAAACTATTTATAATCCCAGTACCTGGAGATAAATCAAATTAATGTTTTAACATGGAACAATCTTAGCTGTAGATAATGTGGTGAGCTGATCTTTTAAAAACCTGGGCATGGGGTTAACCAGATGACTCAGTGGGTCAACACACTTGCCACCAAGCCTCATGACCAGAGTTCAGTTCTAAGGACCCATGTGGTAGAAAGACAGAACTGACTCCTCCAACTTGTCTTCTGGTCTCCGTGAATGGATGGGTGTACAAACACACACACACACACACACGTAAAAATAAAATGATAAAATTAAATCTGTATTATTGGGAACTAAGCCAACATAAGCATCTTTATCAAAATTGTCGCAATGTGTGTGGGGGACTGGTACTTTTAGTAAACCTTAAAGATGAATTCAATATGGTTTGGGGTGATCTACAGTAACCATAATTTCTGAAAAGCTTCTATGCGAAGTGTTTGGTTTCTTCCCATCTCTTCCCACATTTGGGGAAGTTATAAAGACTTTTGATATCTGACTAAATGGTGTATTTTATGCACAGTGATTTTAAAAGATTAACCACCAATCACCCTCCAAATTATTGTGTTTGTAATGGCATACAAGTGAGGCAGTGAAATGTATTTGGAAATACAAACATCTGTATATGGAAATACAAATATCTGCTTTCATCTCTATTTCTGACTAACCTCATTACACAAATGAGACAATAAGGACCACTCTAACACATGCATTTCTGCAATGTAGCTGACTTAATTCTTCTGTGGATGTGTGGTTCATAGCAAATGATTCCCTCATTTGGACCAGTTCTTGAAAAGAGGATGACCACTTTTGAAGATTTATTTTTAATGTATAGATTTATATTGGCTAGTCCCCTATTTTATTTATTCTCTGTTGGACCTGGAGGCTCCACATTAATCATAAGTAGGCAACACTTCCAATATTTAAAATGTCTCTTAATTCAGCTTAAAGATGTACTTTCAAGGACATCTACAGAATTTCATTTTAACACTTGGCATCTATTGTAAATTTCCATCAGGTCCTCCATATTCACTGATACTGATAATTGAATATTATTACCATAATTACTCTATAGACAATGAATTCGGACCCATGGAGTGTAAATGGCCTGTTTAAATGCATACACAACTAAATAACAGAGTATAGTTTTAAATGTTCTTTAAACGTGTTATTTAAAAATCAACCTTCCAGATAAGTTCTAGAGATCTATTGATATCATGGTAATGATAGTAATAATGTCGCAAATACTGTGGAATTGCTAAAAATAGATTTTAGATTTTTTTAACCTCAAGACAATGTATATTTGAAGTGAATAACTAAATTAATTTAACATAATGACATATTAAATTTATTTATTTCACAATTTACCAATATATCAAAACAAAACATCACATTGAATGTTATAATACATGCCATTTTCCCACTGCCCCTTAAGGTCAATGGAAGAGGGAATTATTCATTTAAGCACTGCATACCACCCGTTATTTTAATTAAGAATTTCATGCATGAGTAATGTATTTACAACATTTCTACCCTTTCTCTTACCTTTCCTTACTCCAGCTCTTCCCATGCCCCCTTACTCCCTCTCAGATTAATGACATGTATATCATTAATGACATTAATATATAAAATATTGTATATTTTATATATCCATATATAAATGATATATATATATATATATACCCACTGAGTTCATTTACTGTTACTTATATTCATATGTATTTAGGGCTGATGAGTTGGGACTGATGGATGATAACCTATCAGAGGGCTTATACCTGTAGAAGACTGACTCTCCCTCTCAGCAGCCATTAATTGCTTATAGCTCCTCATCTACATGTATGTATGTACATGTACTTCTTGATATTTTTCCCAATCCACATTGGGATGTCAACTGATGTTGTCACTTTGCAGGTCTTATTTCAGCAAAATGTTTATTTTGAGATCTTGTGGGTGCAGCTCCCCTGTTATGTAGACACATCAACTCAGCAAATTCCTGTTCTTTGCTCTTACAATATCTCTACTCCATCTTCCTTGGGTTCAGGGATTGTGTTTTTAATCTATCAATTGGTCTTGAGCACCCCACAGTTAGTTTTTCTCTGCATTTTGGCCAGTGTGTGCATTTCTGTAATGATTGATCCATATCTATAGCAAGAAGTTCCTTGAATGGAGAGTGAGAGCTACACTCTTCAGAGGGTGTGCAGCTACATATTTAGAATGTAGTTAGAAAGTATGCTTATCTAGGAAATTGGCATTTCTACATTCTCCTCTAAGTTTTCAATTCTAGGCATAGTTTTACTCCTATTGAATGGGATTAAGCTCAATTAAAATAACTTTTGGTTACTTCCAAGTTAAAATGCCACTACTGACCCTTGAGAATGCTGGGTAGGAGAATACCCTTACCATGCTGGGAAGGACTATTGATTGCTTTTCTCGCTTGGAAGATTGCATAGCACCCCTGGATACTCTGAGAGCTATTCTTCCAGGAGAAGGCTTCCAAGTCAGTCCCATCAAGATTTCTCCAAGTCCTCTATTCTAAGTTGGTTGTATGATCGAAATAGTGTCTTACCTTCAAGTGCTAGAAAGTAACCAAGGGCAGCTACAATAGTTTATATTACTGTGGTAGTCTCTTCAACTCCACTTATCTACAACTTGAGGGAAGCTATTCCATACCTGGCAATGTTTTCATTAGTTAGTCTATAGCTTTGAGGGAACATTATCACCATCGTTCTTCAAACTGCATATACATCCTGCATCCAACTGACTCTCAATAAAACAGACTTTCAAACATGACTCCAAATGAAACCGGTTCAAGTGCACACCAGGAGTCTAAGCCAATCCCTTCTCTCAGAGGCAAAAAGGAACAATTTCAGGATGTATGGATGCTCTAAGAACAACAGTAATGAAAAATCATTGGACTTCTTATGTGTAACATGGTGTCTCAGAGAAATAGATTTTTTCCTATGAAATAATCATAGTACCTAAGCATTTGCCCATTTCAGTTTGCACCTTACGATGTCTAACTTCCAACCAGGGCATGTGGCTTCAAAGAAAATTTCTTACTAGTTATATTATTGATAGCTTATTATTATTTCACTTTTATTAGGGGATTTTATTCACATATAATTGGTATTAATTATTATCCTGATTGGATTAAAACAATCAGGTTTTTTAAAATTTCATCAACAAACTGATATGAATGAAGCTATATTTTAGAATTTGAGTGAGTTCAATGCCTTTTTTATAAAATAGCTTAAAGCAAAAATATAGACATTGTAGTATTTTTATAGAAAGTCCTATCTTATGCATAGGATTTGTATAGAAATGTCTGATCTCCCTGACCATGCCTCTTCTTCCACTACTCAAGTTTTGTTGTTCTCTTCAGTGAAGCTAAACTGCCACAGACCAGCTGCATATTGAACATTTTTATGTTAGTTTATGCAGAGCATCTATGTTCTGTTTGCTTTGGAGATTTTTTTCTTCCTGCCTTTACACACTGAATACCATCTTTCCATTAATTACATGTTCCTCTAAGCATTGTCTCTGCCATACTAGACATTAATTTTATGTTCCAGGTATGTTCAACCTACAGCCAAGGATCAGATACAGGTGAATAAAGTGAGAAATTATATTGACCACTGATCAATATTTGAGAGTGTTTTCTGTGCTACTGAGGTTCTGTTAGGAAGAATGTTATCTGAACTTATAGCTTTTCATGTTTTCCTTTAACTGTTGTAGCATTTCCCATTTCAAATTAAGGTAAAGATTTACTTTGACTTGATTTTTTATCGAGTGAAAGATACAGATCTGTTTCCATTATTTTACAAATTGATATCCAGTTTTCTGGTATCACATGTTGAAAAGATTGTCTTTTCCAGTGTATATTTTTCACGCACTTGTCAAAAGTTAGGTGCCCAAAGCTATGTTGGTTTATCTCTGTATCTTTATTATATCCCATTTGACTATATGTTTATTTTGTACTGCTTTTATGTTGACATTTTTACTATAGCTCTGCGTGTAGAATGAGTTCAAATATAGTCATGCCTACAGACAGCTATTTTTTTTTCTGATTAGGATTATTTTGCCTATCACTGGTCCCTGTATTTCCATATAAATTATAGACTTTTTTTTTCTAATTCTTCAACCTTACTATTGAGACAAGGTTTACCAATGAAACTCATCAGATTTTACTGACTGGTCACTGAGTCCAAGGATTCTCCTGTCTCCACCTCCACAGTGAAAGTGTATTTACTTTGTTTTTTATTTTGTATGACATACACTGGGAATGGCCAGATCATTTCCTTTTAATTTTTATATTGTCTCATTTTCTCTTTGCATTTATGTCTGTTTCTCCTTCCAATGCTCTCTGCTTTTTCAAAAATAGGTTTTCATTATGGCATTTGCATACATAACTTGTTTCTCTTGGTCTCCCTCTCTTCTCTGTTCCACCATGCCCCAGGCTCCCCTCTTTCATGGTTCCCCTCTCTAGTTTTGGATATATATCCAAAACTAGGATCTGCATTTAAGACAGAATACGTCATATTTGTTTTTCTTAGTCTTGATTACCTTGTTCATATTGTAATTTGAAGAGTCACCACTTCAAGAATTCATTTTTATGGCTGAATAAAATTATATGTATGTATCACATTTCCTTATCTACTAATCAGTTGGTGAAGATCTAAGATGATTCTGTCCTCAGCAGTTGTCACAGATATGTAAACATCTCTGTGATAGAATATAGATTCCTGTGAGTGTATGGTGAGATTTTGGTATACTGGGTCATATGATTCTATTTCTAGCTCTTTTAGAAACCTCTGTGCAATTCCCATAGAAGCTGTACTAGTTTATACTGCCACCAGCAGTGAACAAAGGTCCCTGTTTCCCCATATTCTCATTGGCATTTGATTTGTTGAAGATAGCCTTCCAACCAGGATAGTTGCGTTAATGATTTCTTTTCTCTAGAAGCTTTAACTACAATCTGCCTTATTCTGTATGTTCTAAAATACATTTGACATTTACCTAAGTCTTAGTTGGTGTGGTTCTCCTTATCTTGACTACAACTTAATAAATTCTTCCAGGCTGTTTAGTGATGCAAGAAACTATTTCTTTTCATTCTCCAAATGATGCCTTGCCTCTGTTTACTCTGTCTCTTCTAGACCTCCTAATGCATCAATACTGGGGCATCCTGACTTCCCACATACATTTTAGATTTTTGAACTTTTCATGCTTTATTAATGACAAATTATGTTCTGTCTCTGTACATATCATGACAGTATACAGATCTTCTGCTACTAGTCAGTACTCACCAACCTTAGGAAAACTGACCTGGTCTCTTTGAGAACCATCTTTTCCCTGTACAAAATAAAAATCTCAACCCCTATGGGTCTGGCTTCCTGTAACGATTAGGTGTGATTTTTAGCTTGCTCAAACTGTAGGAGGTATGGAGCAAAAAAGGAAAACCCTGGGTGTCTTTAGTCAGGGTTAAGCTTTAATGACACAGGGCAGAGAGTGTGCTAGCATGTCTCCATCAACGAGGAGGGCTCTGCTCCCAGCTTCAATCTCAGCTATGGTGTTGCCTTTTGAGTTGAAGGGATTAGAACAAAGTGTCAATACCTGTCTCATGCTTACATGAAAGCACACCCCATCCACGGAATAGGGACAAGCATACCTCCATTCGATAAAGAGCCACCTGTTGTGTCAACCACAGGATAGAATGTAAGTAAATCATTCTGATTTTATAATATGTTAAATGCATCAATGGTTGTTAAAAATAATTCATAAAGGCAGTTTTTGTAGTAGAAATCATAAAGAGTCATGAGTGAGCAGGGAGCAAATATAAGAACCCAGTATTTGGAGAGATAGCATATTGCACTAAAATAATTTGTTATAGTTACTCTGTACAGATGGAAGAGGTAGAGAAGGAAGGAAGGAAGGAAGGAAGGATGGAAGGAAGGAAGACAGTATTGATTTGGTAGCTCTTTCTTTTCTTTTTTTTCTTTCTTTCTTATTTTTTTTTGTATTCTTTCTTAATATGCCCTAAGCAAATGCTAACATGTAATGTGGGTTCCATCAAAGTAGGCTTGGTCTTCCCATATCAGCTAACAGACTCAAAGCAACCATCACAGGTATGCTTACATACAGGTCAAGCTGTATTTAGATAATCCTCCATTTATGACTCTCTTCCCATGTGATTCTAGATTACATCACTGAGTAAACATTTCAGATTTTATTCTTTAATTTGAGAATTTAATTTGCGCAAATCCTCATTACATTTTTGAAAGGTGAGGCTGATATATAAATATAAATAAATATCTGTATAAAGAGGGATAACTCAGAAGCCCAAATGAAATGTATAAGCTTCATTACAGGGAGCGAGCCCAGACCTGGTTTATGACATTTCTACTTATGCCAAATATCATAGGCAGAAGAAAGAGGCTGCCAGCAAGCATGTTCATCCAAAACTAGCAATTTTTAACAGCAGGATCAACAGTAGAAAAAGACTTGCTCTATATTTTCCAGAATCTTGAATGTTGTGGAAATAGTTAAACGAATACTAAAGGTCAGACTAGCTACTACGGGCAGTTGAAAGGTGACTTAAAATTAGACTAGTTATGATGTACTATAGTCTATTTGTAGGAGACAGGTGATGGAGTTGAGACAGGGTCTCATACTTTAGCCCAGGCTAGCCTGAAGCTCAGTATCTGTTGGAAACCGGCCTCAAACTCATACCAATCCTCTTGCCTCAGCCTCCAAAGTGCTGGTATTACAGACATGTGTCTCAAAATGTAATCAAATGATTCCATGCATAGGTGAAGGCTTAGCCCAAGTCAGCTATTGATGGAGATAATAAGCCATGATATAAAAGCTCTTAGTAAGCTTTTATTCCCAAACACATACTTCTGGCATCACCTAGATGATAGCTTCAGGATGATACATGTATTGGGAAAGTTCTGTTCCATGTCTGTCTTCTTCAAGGATCAGCAGACTCTCTAAGATATGCTTTCCTTGTGACACTGACAGATGCACCACCACAAAGATACATTTCAAATATTCACCTGTCACTAAAGTAAATGACATTCCAGACCCACCACTACTAGATCAGTAGGGCAGAGAAGTAAAATAGGGTAATGAGAATTTACTGAACCACTACACAATCTGGGACTGTCTCTGATCTTGATTCTATTTATCCTATTTCTTTCCAGATTCATCCCCATACAAAAAGCCACAAAAGTCTCATCTAATTATAACCTCATA
The DNA here is from genome assembly GCF_947179515.1 of Apodemus sylvaticus. Taxonomy (NCBI): domain Eukaryota; kingdom Metazoa; phylum Chordata; class Mammalia; order Rodentia; family Muridae; genus Apodemus; species Apodemus sylvaticus. The sequence goes on along the minus strand of NC_067473.1, from coordinate 35,823,043 downwards.
TTGAAAGTATAACCTCTTGTGATCAATACTAGGTCTGGAGGTGGTTCTTAATAATCCAGAGACCTCTACTGAAAAAAAAATTAAAGTTGACCAACATGAACTGAACGTTATGGTTAAGATTGTAACAGTCACTTAAACACTTATGCACTGGTCCCAGATGATGACATTATTGGGATGCAGTGAATCAGATGATAGGAAGTGTGCCCTAAGAAGGGTACATTGAGATCTAGACACCTTTCTCCTCTTTTCACCTTAAGATGTACTTCTTTGCTCTCTTGTGTGCTTTTTACCACAGTGTTCTTTTGTTTTCCACTCTCATTGACAGTAGTTTATTGTTTCAGATATTTTTGATTTCTCTTAGAAACACAAGGACAACATTGAATTTCTGATCTTTCTTTACCCATCTCCTGAGTACTAAGATTAAAGACATGCATCATCATACCTATTTTATATGGTGCTAAAGATGTAGCCCAGGACTTTGTGCATGCTAAAACAGTATATGTTCCATTTGAGGAACATCCTCAGCCCCGATAGGTAGTTAAAAAAAAATATTTATTAAACAGATACTTCTTTCTCTCCATGGGTAAAGCTATTTTAGGAATCATAGTCACAAAGACTGTATTGAAAAGAGATGGACCAAATTAAACCTAAAGTAGCAAACAGGCAATTTACAAAACAAGAGCCTCAGAGACTCCAGGACAGGAGTGGAATTAATGGCTGTGTATCAGCAAAGCAGCTAGTCTTGCCACTGTTCTCCCAATACAGTAAGAGAAACTCAATAAAGATCTTCAAAAAATATTCATAGGCCAACTCCCTGCAACACAGGAAACATTATCAGTGAATAAGAACAACCACCAGTGCTCTTACCTGGTATGCTGGTGTGAAGAGAGCAATATCAGACACTCAATTAAAAAATCTGAAGGAAACAAATATTCAAAATAAATGCCATGCAATTATCATAAACCATACCTTCTCGGTGAACCACTAGGGATCAGAAAATTCATTCAGCATCATCTGTAGACCTTCACATATTGATACCCAGAACTGCTAGTTACGAATTTACATACAATTGCCTAAATTATGCTTTTGATCCAATCTTTGCCATTCAGAAGTGGCTTTTGATTTCCTCCCAAATAAGATTAAAAGTCTAATCATAGAGACCCCATGCCAACCCCATAAAATTATGAAATATTCCCTAGATGGAATTTTGATTCTTTCTGTTCCCTGTGGCCTCCTTGAGCCCCACATTATCTCTGACCTGAATATTACAAGTACGCTGCTCCATCAGCTTTAATTCTTATTCCCCATTTTTTCAAAACCTCGTTCCAATGCCACCTACTCCACAAAGCCTGTCCTAATTACTCTGCTCAGGATTGCTATTACACTTTCATAGTTCTTTATCCCTCATTTGGGGGCAGTAACGGTAATTATTCCCAAATCATGACCAGAGTATTGATAGGTCTAAATCTGTCTCCTCTTCAGGATAGGAAGTTTCAAGAGGCATCAGAAAAGGAATCCCATTCCTTAAGCATGGTGTCATGGTTCTAAATTTCCCATAACACAAGGCATCTACCCACTTAACTATGTGTTAAATGATTCTGATTTTCCAATATGCCAAGGCCCAATTAAACATATTTATCCATCAGCACATTATCTTAACCTGTTCCTTTATTTTTCCAAATGATGGTTTTACAACTCATCATATCCAAGCCCTTCATAGTCACCTTTCTAAATACTTCAAAGTCAAACTTATGTTGGTATAGTTGAGCTTCTGTTAGCAATAACAGTCACAGGGGCTCTAAAGTATACACTAAATGGTGAAGAGAATAGGAGTGATGGACATGCTCACACATAAGCAAGTAGGTTCTTTGAGCTTGGCTAAGGATAGGTGATTTATGTACCAGAGAAGAAAAAAAATAAGGAAAAGACATTTCTGGAGATTTATTTGGTTACTACCTGGAAAATAACTCTATTTTGATAAAGCCAAAGATAAAGGTCATGTTCTTAGAAATTACTACACTTCGCAGCTGTGAGGACTGGATGATATGAAGAAACAAGCTTTCTGAGGTAACTTTCTGTTAGACAGTAAAACCATGCCAGCAAGCTTGGTTAAGTAGAGCAGGTTGAGGCCCAAAGATGCAGTGGGCACACACCTGAGACTTAGGAGACTCCCTGCTCCCTGCCAGATTCCTGGCCTGGAACACATGCCACACTACTCACATAAGGAAATGTGACCTGTGGTCAAGTAGGCCCAGAACAGAGTTATCCATGCTTATGAGGTACCTAGAGGCCCCCAGGGCTTAGTCAATAAGCTTCCTTCCCAGACGTTCCTCTCTGCAAAAATGTATTTAATCTCAGGTCCACCCTGAGAAGTGGGTATGGGACATAGATGTGCACCCATTTTCTGCCATGAACAGTCAATCAACAGTTTAGAACCATTTGCTGTCTCTTTCATCAAGACCCGCCATAGGGCACCATGAAGAAGGCCTTCGACTACAGAGCTACTGTTTAATTCACCCATAGACAACCTCTCTGAGCTTCCAGCGTACCTCTACCCAGCTAAGGACAATCACTGCTAGGACAAGCCAGGGACCCCCCTTCTCTCCTGCCCAGAGTACAGGCTGCTCTCAGATTCCATTCTCAGCCCTTCTTCAACTTCAGTGATGCCTAGATGTCCAAGAGTCTGAGGACCCCACAGTCCTGGCCTCATCACCCTGTGCCACCATGAGATAAGGGCAGTCAAACTCCCCTTGTTCTGCTTCCCCAAGAGTCCATGCCAAGTGGTGGGGGTTGGGAAGAACTCTGACCCACAACTTCCTTGAGGAAGTTGATAGCAAAATCTCCAGGTCACCACAGCATATATAAGATCTGGCTTCCAAAGTTGCAAGGAGCAATCGTGCTGAGCAGTCCTAACTGAAGAGTTGACATAAAGGAAGAATGGGATGGACTAACTATAGAGAGGATTTTTGGTTTGGGTTTTGTTTTTGTTTTTGTTTTGTTTTTAGCAATTTTATCATGGTAGTAAAAAGTCCTACTGAACACATTGTCTTTAAAATATTAGAGGTTGTTTGGCTTTGGTTTTGTGGTGTGGTAGTTGTCCCCATTTGTTCTTGAAAGTGTGTAGCAAACCTCTCTTTGTAATGCTGATCTCTAACAAGCCATAGGTATTTGTATGGAGATGGTTTCTGATTCTTATTCAACTATGTTCTCCAAACAGAATTCAGCTGAGTGTCTGCTTCTTTGTAGGTCTTAAGAGTTTGAATAAATCAGGTCTGTGAGATGTCTCATTGGGTGAAGGTACTTGGTACAAATACTAAGTGCCTGAGTCCATTCTCCAAGACCCACACAGTAGAAGAGAACCAATCCCTTCGAAAGTTTCTCTGACCACTACACATACATCATGGTATACACGCACAGACACACACACACACACACACACACATGAATAAATAAAAACATAAATGAAACTTTTTTAAAAAGAGTGAGTATTGTCGAATTCATATTGTTTGCAATTGGCCCCAGAGGAGAGCTTTCTAGAAGATCTAGATCGCACCTGTCTCTACTTCTGTGCCTTCTCCTTGCCTCATGACAAGAGGCCATGCCTAGATTCTCATTTGAGCAGAGCTTGTCAACATATTCCCTTCTGCTTTGGGAGCAGGAGATGTGCATCAGTGTTATAATGTGCATGTCACAGGGGTTAGTAGTTTAGATGGGATTTCTTTAGTTCGCTGGCATTCACAGAGGAACAGCATTCACATACACAGACTGCACAATGGATCATGTCTGCTCAAAGAAGAAACAAGTGTTCTATTCCTGACATGTATTGGTACAAAGAATATCCTTCTAAGGCATCATGGCTGCACCTACAATGATACCAGTGGCAGCTACTAGCAAAGATAGAATTTACTTCCTATCCTTCAGTCACTAGTATGCCATTGCAACTACTCTATGTTGAGGGTTATTCTAATAATAAGTGTCCTTTAGAAATTGCCTCATTTCAGAGTTTTCACCCATAGTTGTTCAAATGTGTATTTTCTAATTCTATCGCAAGTCTCATACAACTCTCTTCTGGATCAAAGTTACACAACATGGAGAGGTGTTTGGATGACATCTCTAATGTGACCCAGTACTGAAGTTAACTGAAAATAGGCAAAAACAGAAGTTTTCCCACGATATAACACTCTATTCCGTTACAGCTGCCTTCCTCTTGTCATCTGCATCTGTGAAAGTGGCTCACCCCGGTGACAGACAAGAAGGAAATGTGAGATTTAACTGATCTGTTCTTGAATAACTGGACTTACATAACAAAATTGCAGCAAGCTGTCAGTTCTTAGGTCCCCAGACTCTAGACCTATGCTCTCTCAAGCTGCCTTTCCTGCTGACCTCTGACCCTCTCCGTCAGAGAATGAATTGATAGCCTGTTGTCTGACTTGGTGTTTTCCAAAAGACCCCACAAATTCTTGCCTGAAATCCATGTCTGTTCATAGCGTGTCGGTGAGGAGCCTGCAAGTCTAGTGGGAAGTACAGTGGGCGCTTCCACAAACTGGCAAAGGATTAAGGGATGGTTGTTCCTGCCTACAAATCCCAGACTACGCAGGCTATGCAGGGGCATTGCCATGAATTTGAGGCTAGCCTGTGTTACATAGTAAGTGCCTGCTGGGCCAGTGAGAGCTAGAGTAAGAAAGGTGAAGAGAAAACAAAATCAAAAGTGATGGCAAGTCTTTGGCATAGAAATCATGCCAACCCACCCAGCAGGGCAGCTTCTGCAGCACAGCTTCCTAGGAGGCTGAGGCAGATAAATGCTGGGTTGGGGCCCAGGCTTCCAACACAGAAGGGCACTATCTTTTAAAAGCCAATCAATCAATTAAACAAACAAAAAATACTGGCAACATTTGTTTGCCATGTGAATGTGCCAGCAACTCCAAGTCTAAAACCCACTAAGTACCTCATCCTTGAGCACCAACTCCCCACATACAATAATCCCCTCCCCGAAAACAGCTCTGACCTACCTCCACTTATATACCACGAAGTGGTCTTGAAGTGATCTTGAACTTCATCGCACCCTCTGAAGTGTCTAGACAATTATTTAATTTTAAAATCAACCTAAGTCCTGGAGAGATGGCTCAGTGGGTAAGAACACCAACTTCTCTTCCAAAGGTCATGAGTTCGAATCCTAGCACCCACAATGGCGGCTCACAACCATCTGTAAAGAGATCTGTTGCCCTCCTCTGGTGTCTGAAGACAGCTACAGTGTACTTACATATAATAAATAATAAAAAAAATGCCTCATTTTAGTTGGGCATGGTGGCACACACCTGTAATCCCAGCACTTGGAAGGCAGAGGCAGGCAGATTTCTGAGTTCGAGGCCAGCCTGGTCTTCAGAGTGAGTTCCAGCACAGCCAGGACCACACAGAGAAACCCTGTCTCAAAAAACCAAAATAAATAAATAAATAAATACAAAAATAAAAAAAAAACCTAATTTTATATATATATATATATATATATATATATACACATATATATCAGAGAGAGAACTATATATATAATCTATATATAGAGAGATCTATATATATAAATTATATACATAATCTATCTATATATTTATATAAGTCATAATTTATAAAATATATAGTTATATATTTTATGTATATATAATTATATATAAATAATTATATATATTATGTATATATAATTATATATAAATCATATATTATATATAATTATTTAAATATAATTATATATAAATAAATATATATGCGCCAAATGCAAGGGCACCCTCATTCGTAAAAGAAACTTAACTAAAGCTCAAAGCACACATTGCACCTAACACAATAATTGTGGGGGACTTCAACACTTCACTTTCCTCAATGGACCGATTGGGAAAACAGAAACTAAACAGGGACACAGTAAAACTAATTGAAGCTTTGGACCAATTGGATTTGAATGATATTTATAGAACATTTCACCCTAAAGCAAAAGAATATACCTTTTTCTCAGCACCTCATGGTACCTTCTCCAAAATCGACCATATAATTGGACACAAGGCAGACCTCATATAAGATGATCGAACTAATCCCATGCCTCCTATCAGATCACTATGATGTAAGAGTGATTTTCAATAGCAACAAAAACAACAGAAAGCCCACATATACATGGAGACTGAATAATACTCTACTCAATGACACCTTGACCAAAGAAGAAATAAAGAAAGAAATCAGAGACTTTTTAGAATTTAATGAAAATCAAGGCACAACATACCCAAATCTTTGGGACACAATGAAAGCAGTGCTAAGAGGTAAACTCATAGCCCTGAGTGCCTCCAAAAAGAAAATGGAGAGAGCATACACTAGCAGCTTAATGACACACCTGAAAGTCCTGGAACAAAAAGAAGCCAATTCACCCAGGAGGAGTAGAAGGCAGGAAATCATCAAACTCAGGGCTGAAATCAATCAAATGGAAACAAAGCGAACCTTACAAAGAATTAACGAATCCAGGAGCTGGTTCTTTGAGAAAATCAATAAGATAGATAAACCCTTAGCCAGACTGACCAAAGGACACAGAGAAAGTATCCAAATAAACAAACTTAGAGGTGAAAAGGGAGATATAACAACGGAAACTGAGGAAATCCAAAAATCATCAGATCCTACTACAAGAGCCTGTACTCAACACAACTGGAGAATCTGGAGGAAATGGACAATTTCCTTGACAGATACCAAATACCAAAATTAAATCAGGACCAAATAGATCATCTAAACAGTCCCATAACGCCTAAAGAAATAGAAGGAGTCATAGAAAGTCTTCCAACCAAAAAAAGCACAGGACCAGATGGTTTCAGTGCAGAATTCTATCAGACCTTCAAAGAAGACTTATAACCAATACTCTTCAAACTATTCCACAAAATAGAAACAGAAGGAACACTACCCAATTCCTTCTATGAAGCCACAATTACGCTGATACCAAATCCACACAAAGATCCAACAAAGAAAGAGAACTTCAGACCAATTTCCCTTATGAACATCAATGCAAAAATACTCAATAAAATTCTTGCCAACCAAATCCAAGAACACATCAAAACCGATCATCCACCATGATCAAGTAGGCTTTATCCCGGGAATGCAGGGTTGGTTCAATATACAGAAATCCATCAATGCAATCCACTACATAAACAAACTCAAAGAAAAAAACCACATGGGCATTTCATTGGATGCTGGAAAAGCATTTGACAAAATTCAGCATCCTTTCATGCTTAAAGTCTTGGAAAGAACAGGAATTCAAGGCCCATACCTAAACATAGTAAAAACAATATACAGCAAACCCGTAGCCAGCATCAAACTAAATGGAGAGAAACTTGACGCAATCCCACTAAAATCAGGGACTAGACAGGGCTGCCCCCTCTCTCCTTATCTTTTCAATATTGTACTTGAGGTACTAGCTCGGGCAATTCGACAACATAAGGAGGTCAAAGGGATACAAATTGGAAAGGAAGAAGTCAAACTATCATTATTTGCAGATGACATGATAGTCTACCTAAGTGACCCAAAAAACTCGACTAGAGAACTCCTACAGCTGATAAACAACTTCAGCAAAGTGGCAGGTTATAAAATCAACACAAGCAAATCAGTGGCCTTCCTATACTCAAAGGATAAGCAGGCTGAGAAAGAAATTAGGGAAATGACCCCCTTCACAATAGCCACAAACAGTATAAAGTATCTTGGGGTGACTCTTACCAAACATGTGAAAGATCTGTATGACAAGAACTTCAAGACTCTGAAGAAGGAAATGGAAGAAGACCTCAAAAATGGGAAAACCTCCCATGCCCATGGATCGGCAGAATCAATATAGTTAAAATGGCCATTTTGCCAAAAGCAATATACAGATTCAATGCAATACCCATCAAAATCCCAACTCAATTCTTCACAGAGTTAGAAAGAGCAATTAACAAATTCATCTGGAATAACAAAAAACCCAGGATAGCTAAAACTATTCTCAGAAACAAAAGAAATTCTGGGGGAATCAGTATTCCTGACCTCAAGCAATACTACAGAGCAATAGTGTTAAAAACTGCATGGTATTGGTACAGTGACAGGCAGGCAGATCAATGGAACAGGATTGAAGATCCAGAAATGAACCCACACACCTATGGCCACTTGATCCTCAACAAAGGGGCTGAAAACATACAATGGAAAAAAGATAGCCTTTTCAACAAATGGTGCTGGTTCAACTGGAGGTCAGCATGCAGAAGAATGCGAATTGATCCATCCTTGTCTCCTTGTACTAAGCTCAAATCCAAATGGATCAAGGACCTCCACATAAAGCCAGACACTCTGAAGCTAATAGAAAAGAAACTGGGGAAGACCCTTGAGGACATTGGTACAGGGAGAAAGTTTCTGAACAGAACACCAATAGCATATGCTCTAAGATCAAGAATTGACAAATGGGACCTCATAAAATTACAAAGTTTCTGTAAGGCAAAGGACACCATCAAAAGGACAAATCGGCAACCAACAAATTGGGAAAAGATCTTCACCAATCCTACATCAGATAGAGGGCTAATATCCAATATATATAACGAACTCAAGAAGTTAGACTCCAGAAAACCAAACAACCCTATTAAAAATGGGGTACAGAGTTAAACAAAGAATTCTCACCTGAAGAACTTCAGATGGCGGAGAAGCATCTTAAAAAATGCTCAACTTCATTAGTCATTAGGGAAATGCAAATCAAAACAACCCTGAGATTTCACCTTACACCAGTCAGAATGGCTAAGATTAAAAATTCAGGAGACAGCAGGTGTTGGAGAGGGTGTGGAGAAAAAGGAACACTCCTCCACTGCTGGTGGGGTTGCAAATTGGTACAACCACTCTGGAAATCAGTCTGGCAGTTCCTCCGAAAACGGGGCACCTCACTTCCAGAAGATCCTGCTATACCACTCCTGGGCATATACCCAGAGGATTCCCCACCATGTAAGAAGGATACATGCTCTACTATGTTCATAGCAGCTCTATTTATAATTGCCAGATGCTGGAAAGAACCCAGGTATCCCTCAACAGAAGAGTGGATGCAAAAAATGTGGTATATCTACACAATGGAGTACTATTCAGCCACTAGAAACAATGAATTCATGAAATTCTTAGGCAAATGGATAGAGCTAGAAAACATCATACTAAGTGAGGTAACCCAGACTCAAAAGGTGACTCATGGTATGCACTCACTAATAAGTGGATATTAACCTAGAAAACTGGAATACCCAAAACATAATCCACACATCAAATGAGATACAAGAAGAAAGGAGGAGTGGCCCCTTGTTCTGGAAAGACTCAGTGAAGAAGTTTAGGGCAAAACCAGAACGGGGAAGTGGGAAGGGGTGGGTGGGAGGACACGGGGAGAGAAGGGGGCTGATGGGACTTTCGGGTAGTGGGGCCTAGAAAAGGGGAAAGCATTTGAAATGTAAATAAAAAATATATCGAATAAAAAATTTAAAAAAAAATTCAATTACTGATGAAAGGGAAGAACTTTTGGGTTTTAGTTTAATTTTTAAAGTGTATAATTTCTCAACTTAATTCAAAGGTAAGAGGTAATGATGTAAACCATTGTTAAAGTAATTCTGTCCCAAGACTTTAGCTGTATTGAGATCTTTGTTGTATGTTTAAGCTACTTTCTAATACCTATTGATTCCCTAGTATTTATAGGGCAGATCTAGTAGCAACTGGTTCAGATTCTGTTTATACAAGAGTGCCACACTACCTCAGTTTGAAAAAAGAAACTTTCTGGGATGTGTCCCGAAATCTTGGCTATCTACACGGCTGTATTGACAACCAACTAAAATGTAAGTCTCTGGGTATTCCAGCAATTCAATTTTGTTTTAATTAGATTGTTTTGAAACAGGACAGTTCACCCAAAATTTGGAGATCACTTTCTGATGGAAGCCCAAAGGAAAGGACACCGAAGAAGGAAACTTTGACTTTTGCTATTTTACATGCCCACATTTGTCAACCCTGGTCCTTAAGCATTCCTTCAAAGATAATCAAAAAGGCTTGGTTGTCAAGGTGACACACCTGATAAGCTATAACCTTAGTTGAGGAATTGACTATCAGAATAGCCTGTGTGCATGTCTTTGAGCTATTTTCTTGATTGCTTATTGATAGTGGAAGGCCTAACCCACTGTGGATGATGCGACACCTGAACAACTTGTCCTGGGTCTGTAAGGAAGTGGAATCTGTTACCCCATTTTGTTTTCTTGTTTTCTTGTGTTATTTTTATTTGAAAGTATATCATTGGATGTAATAATGGAATAATTGTGCAAAAGCATATTCTCCTCTTCCTTAGGGTTTGCACCTTTTTGTTTTAAAATTATTATAGGCTTTCTCTGTCTCAATGCTGAGCTATGAGCACAGGATATTCTTAAGTGCCTTGTGAGTTTACTTCTTAATCTGGTGACTCTCTCATCTTTTGCAGTATAAGTAGTTCTTTATTATTTGGTTCCCTAAAAGGAGTAAGAGCAAAGAAGGGAAGGAAAAGAAATGCTAGTCTTTTAAATCCCCTGGAAGTCACTTTAACCAGAATGAAGGATAAAACACTGGGGAGTAGAAAGTGACAAAATGCTGGCCTTCTTTGCATCTCTATGATCAGAACCAGCAACCATCCCTGATATATGCACTCTGTCTTAGAACATGTGCATAGCGTGTCTTGGAGACTGGGTATCTGATACTGTGCTAACATATGAAATGGCTGAAAAGTATCCAATTTGCCACCTTCTGGAAGGTTCACATTTTTATCACTCATTAAGACTTCAAAATAATTATCTCTGGTTCTACAAGCTTGCCTAAATTAATGGATTTCTGGTGCTACTTTCCATCTCTCTGGAATTTTTCTTGTCACAGAATACATTTTTATATTAAAAATTTTTATTGGTTATTTAAAAAAAGAAAAAGAAATAAATAAATAATTATATAAGTATTTAGATATAACATATAATTCTATAAATATATAATATATAATTATATAATATACAATTATATATAAATACATAATATATTATATATATATATATATGTATATATATATATATATAAATGATGAAGTTCAAGACCACTTTCAAGATTCAATATACATGCATATATGCCATGTTCATTTTCCCATAAACCTGATAATATAAATGTGCATTGTTTGGTTAGTCCACTTCTTTACTGAGATATATTCTTTCTCAGATCACATAGAGTGCATTTGTGAGAATAAACCTTGTGAGAACAGTTTTACCCACCCTATGTTTGCAAAGAAAAAAAAGAAAAGAAAGAAAAAAAAAGAAGACAAGACAAAACAAAACAAGAAGATCAGTAGTACGAATTATTTGAGCACATTTTGTCCCCTGGCTGAGTGCAGTTATCTAAACAAGCTTGGGGGTGAAGCTCTAGCCTGAAGCACCATCACGATTCCCTGAATGTCTTTTGTCTGTCGAGGCCATATTTTATCCACATCAGGTTCGAAACATAAATGGAATTTTCGTTTGAATCTATCTTTGTAGCAGTAAAGACAAAGGGAAGAGACAATGCATTCACAGGAAATGGCTACAAGCCGAGAAACGAGGGCACACTCTATCTGTCCTGCAGCAGGAAAGACATTAACTGTGTCCTGGAATCCTTTCCCCACCGCGGAACTGATGCATTGCAAACCCCGCTTCAATCCAGCAGATGGCGAAAGACTGATTCTATTTCTACGGCTTTCTGGAAACTGCAGATTGCTCATTCTGAAGACACTGGGCTATCAAACAAAATTGATATAGAACATTTGTGCTCTTTATTTTGTAATTTCATTCTGTTTTTATTGAATATTGCACTAGGACTACCTATTGCATTCCCTCGGCTCGCCTCTTACTGTGCGAGGAAAGAGAATCTGAATGAATGTGTTAAAGAAGACAGCCTGCCTTAATTAATTTGTGTGTTTGAATACCGAAATCCAGCTGGTGGCACTGTATTGGGAGGTTTCAGAGTCTCTGACAGGTGTGGCAGCGGGAGGAGTGGCTTGAGGTTTACAGTGGTCTCTGTCTTCCTGTCCTGCCGTGTTTCATTTCCAGTAGTGATGTAACAGCCCCCACGTTACATCCTGCCGCCATAGGCCTGTGCGGCTCACAGTCACAATACTTTCCCACCACCGATGGACGATACCTTCAAACTGTAAGTTGACTAAGTCCATCCTCACTTTAGATGCTTTCTTGTCAGGCGTTTGATTTAAACAATGAGAAAAGCAACGGATACGTGTTCAAAGTCGTGCAAATAGAGAATCACATGCACTTACTCGGTCAGCTTATCTACCATATCCATTTGCCTTTTAAAATAATAGCTTGTTAATTATTCGTGAATTTCATATGATGCATTTTTATTATGTATTCTTCCTCCTTGGTTTATTTATGTATTCATAATTTTTATTTTTCATGTGTATGAGCGTTTTGCTTTTGTGTATGCTTATGCACCACATACCTTCTTGATGCCCAAAAAGTACAGAAGAAAACATTGGAGTCCATGGAATAGAGTCACAGATTGTTGTGAGCCACTATGTGTATGCTGCGAACCAGGCTTAGGTTTCCTGCAAGAGCAGCAAGTGCTCTTAACCACTGAGCCATCTTTCCACCCCAAGCCATTTTCTTTGAGATACATCATTAACATGGGCAGGCATATTGTTTTCCATATGAATTATGTAACCTAAGGTAAATGGACTGAAGTGTAGACTATAGCAAGAGAAGGAGGGTTCTACTGGCCTTTGATAACATCAAAAGCTCCTGTGTTCACTGAGGCCTGGTAACATTTGCCTCAATATTCCCTAATACATTTTCTAGGTAATCTGAGCCCATTGTTTCTTCTTCAGTATTCAAAGGCATTTTTTTCCTCTATTAACGAATTTGAAAAAAATATTCAAGAGGACACTGATACTTTTATGATAATGCTAAATGCAGAAACAAGGGGCCTTTCAAAAAGAAAAATGTGAGGTATTTATTAAATGAACTCACAAGATTCTTCAGCACTTCACTTTATCCGAAGAACGAAGTCTCAGTGTTACATTTTGATTGTACAACACCATGTAAATCATCTTGGTAAACACTTAGAACGGTGTCTATATGGTAGATATTTTCACCCTCATTAACACATCAGAGTGTTTTCCAGTCCTGAACATCACTGTGTGCTCCTGCTTACTGGAATATATTCCTTTTTGCTGCATTGCAATTATAGTCTCCATTATAACTCCTTTGCCATGTATTTATTTTTCTGGTTAGATTGCAAACGCTATGAAAACATATCCTTCCATCTTCATATCTCTAGTATCTAGCAGGACCGGAGTCAAAGAAAGTGCCCTAAAATAACAGTGAAATGGGAATACGACCCAATTTATAAAGTGGTTTTCAATCAACAAAAGCTCACAACAGCAGTTAGGTAGAGGCCTCATGAACAGAGGTGTGGTCTCAGAATATGGTGTTCTCTGAACTCACATACTTTGCAAGAACCGAAGATCTATTTCCCACATGTTCTGGTTCTCATTTTTAATAATATGAGTGATGCCTTAGATAAAAATAAGAGCAAGAAGTACCCAAGTATTACCTCTTTAGAAGTGACTTAAAAGACAGTTAAGTTTCTCACTCTAGCATTGCAATAGCTTCTTGCCCAATCAGGAAGGGCAGTTGAAGGTAAGTTATTTGTTCCCTGTGGTTGATGGTTGTCAATAAGAACCGTGCCTAGCATCTCTACGTATTTTATCACTGTTCTACAAAACCACTTCACTTATCTTCTTTTACTTCAATTCCTTTGCATTGTAGTTTTGCACATGTATATGTATGATGTACATGCATATGTGTTTGTATAGTCATTTGTGTGTGATCCCACGTGTGTGTGTGTGTATGTGTGTGTGTGTGCATGCATGCACATCTGTGCAGAGGCCTGAAGTTGATCATCAAGGATCTTTTCTCATCGTTTTTCTCCTTCATTCATTGAGGTAGAGCCTCTTGCTGAACCCAAGCTCATAAATTCCTGCTATAGTAGCTAGACAGCTTACTCCAGGATTCCTGTCGCTGCTTCCCAAGTGCTGGCAGCTGCCCCATCCACAGAGCGCTCACATGAGTACTGGGGATTTGAACTCTGCTGTTCACATTTGTGCAGCAGATGCTTTCCCCACTGAGCCCGTTCCCAAGCTTTCCCGCACCCCCCCCCCAATTTCTTGACACATTTTCCAGTTGCAGAAGTCATACACAGACCATAACTAGAAGGATGGGAGACATTGTACTTTGTCAGGGTAAGAGTGGGTAGCAGAGATATTCTTGAACGTGGCCAGCTACTTAGCTAATCACCAGTCTGTGTTAGACGATTCAGACAGCTGTATTCCCACTGGCCCTTTTGCCTGGCATGTGTTTAACTTTTACATGAATGAAACTGCCAGTGGGTGATGGATTGTTTCATCTTTCAAAAGTACCGAGCTCCTCCCTCTATAACTACCATCAGATGAGTTTTCCAGAATTATTGTTCCATGCTTTTATTCCATGCCAAAAATGTTCCAAGTACACACACACACACACACACACACACACACACACACACACACACACACACGATTCCACAATTGTGTGGAATCACACAATACAAACTGTTCTGAACCTTGACTTTTCTAATTCATTTTTTTCCATTGAGTAACAGTTTGCTATAAACTATAACTTAAACAAATTTCATTTAGGCTGTTTCCAAGTTTTACTTCCAGTTGGATAGTTCTGTCATCCTCTCTCTTTGCTCATTTCTACAAGTAAATTAGAAGAGAAAAGTCCCCTAGTTGTAAAAACCACACAACCAAAGAGAATGTACAAATTAAATTCTACAGTTTTTAAACTCTCCTCAAAACATGGCACCGATGTTACCAACCATATGATATGTGAGCACCCTCCTCTTCATCTCCAATAAGTTTCCTCCTAAAGTATATGTTATTGACAAACAAGAAAAAGAAAGAAAAGAAAGAAAAGAAATGTCAAACACACTTTACTATTATATTATTAAAAATTATAAATCTTATAAATTTTGTAAAAATATAAAAGCACATATATGACTACCTCGGGTTATTGTTATTCTGTTTTCCCCCCACAGTGTTCACCACATACTCTATGGACACGGGAGGATGAGGCGATAAGCAATCTGAGTCTGAGTTCAATTTTTCTTTGTCTCCGTGTCTTCTGCTTACTGAGATAAAGAAGGCAGGTTATTGGCTTCAACGGGGGCTGGGGTGGCGGGTGGGGGAGAACTTATTACCCACAATCCCTCACAGTCCTGCTCAGTGATGCGCCGACGACAGTACAATAAATCTGTTTCTTCACGAAGAGGCCCACGCAGCCCAGGTTCGGAAGGTAGCGCTCAGCAGCCTGCAGCGTCATACATCACCTGCAGGTGCTGCTGGCCGGGCTCTTCAGAGTGACAATCTGACCTGTCTGATTTGTCTTCTTTTTGTCACAGACTCCTCCAGACATCACTGTCTCATTGAATGTAGCTGATCTCGGGCCATATTTTCCCTTTTCCTGCCACCTTCCATTACTTGTACTGAGATAAATCTCCCCTCTTTGGCAGTAGGGTTGAATATACAGCCTCTTCCCCTAGTTCTGATCAATACCTTCTTGAGATAAGCCAGCCGGCAAAAAGGTAGACAAGAGCGATAGGACTGGCTCTCAGCATGATTACCTGTCATATGTAAGGAAGGGGCCTCTAGCCTCCATGGTGTAACCCACGAAAATACTCCACATCTAGGAGTGGGACACAAAGGCAAGTTAGCACCATCGTGATGTATGTGCAAGAGAGCTTTTCCAGGAAAGAGCTAGAGCATTGAGTCACAGGGCTTGGGCTTGGTCGGGCACGCTCGTGCTTATATTATCATTATGGGTTTGCAAGCCAAATCGTGCAGGCCTTACTCTTATGTAGAAATATATAAGATCCATGAGATCCATGATAATGCTAATTTCAATGTTAAGGACCTCAACTCCTTCAAACTTCAGCAGTTTCCCAAAAATTTAATTCTCGTGTCTTTAGAGAGTATCTGCAAGATTGTCCTAAAATGCTCACACTTGGAGTTGTCACCTGTATTCAGTTAACTTGTTGTAGCCACCCTTCAGCCTTGGTTTAGTCTACTTACATCCTTTGAAAATGCTACCTGCCTAGACTTGAGGATGCTGCCCGGGGGCCCTGGCTCTTAGAACTTGAATGCCGAAGACTTGGAGCCAGTTTCATCATTCTGCCTGATTTCTAAAGAATGCGTGTCTTAGTTAAGGTTTCTGTGGCTGTGAAGGAACACCATGACCAAGGACAACTCTATAAAGGAAAACATTTGGTCGGGTCTGGCTTAGAGTTTCAGAGGCTCAGTTCCTTGTAGTCGTGGAAGGAAGTATGACAGCCTGCAGGCAGATATGGTGCTTGAGGAGTCGAGAGTTCTACATCTTGCTCCAAAGGCAGCAAATGTTATCTCCTGTGTTCTGCCCTGCTCGGAGCTAGAACACTAGGAGACTGGTTAACACACTTCCTCCAACAAAGCCACACCTACTCCAACAAGCCCACACCTTCTAACAGTGCCACTCCTGTGGGTCAAGCATTCACACATGAGTCTATGTGTTCCACACCTATCCACAGCACCACAACTGGTAGTGGGAGGTAGACAGATGTGCTCTTTTCCAATAGCTCCATCAGTACTTGGTTCAGCCTCTCTGTACAGGACCAGGTTGACACGAGACTGCATCACCAGGTACAGCAGTCTCTTCATGTTCCCCTCCTGTTTTCTGTTGTATGGAAGTCTACTTCTACCCAAGTTAATCAACTGCCAGAGGCAGACGCTAATGGGGCCTCACTCCTACTGCCGATCAGACTACAAAAGTATTTCTATTTTGCACATTTAATATTTAATACAATTACAAAATCCCATAAGAACACATCCACATTTGTACAATTAAAGTCTACAATAACTAAATCAGCCACCTTCTGGAGTTGCCCTATAACAAAACTAGTATTACTGTTTTTAATCAATTTTATATATTCATGTGTATATATAATATATATTATATATACACATGAATATGTGTTCATTATATATTCATGAACACATTTGCCCCTGCTGGATCCCCAACATTTTCTATGTAAAGTCAACATGAAATACAGTGCCTATTTTGGAAAGATGATCTACATTATTTAGCCTTTCCTCTTTAGCCAGCTTTGGCATTATCCATTCATAGCCACTCTCCAATCACACTGAATGACTTTCAGGTCTCCCAAGATTTTCCTTTTCCAAGCTGAAAACATTTGATGTCAATGACATTCCATTAAAAGTTGCAGTCTTTTTGTCTCAGAATTCCACACTACTACATTTGTAGAGATACCTTTTCCTTTTCCCTCCTCCTTTAACACCTTCAAAAGATTACTAACTACTTCCTTTCCCAAATCCTTCTTCCCACCTCCAGTAAATTGGACATCTCCTACCTCCCCTAACTCCATACTGCACAGAGGTACAAATGTACCATAGCACCGTAATAATTTGCTTTACAAAATATGCTAACTTGAAAGGCAACATTTTTTCTGGTACTTATCTCAATAGCTAGTATTCAACGAACTAATGTCTTGAAAATAAAATAGTGGTGTTAGTACATACTTCTAAAGGTATACTATACATAAAGAACTATAATAGACCCATTTTTGCTTAGATATTTTTTCCAGTTAGCTATGATAAAATACCCTGCCAAAAGCAATTTGAGAAAGAATGGTTTCATTATAGCTTACAGTTCAAAGGTACAGTCCATCATGGTGGGCAACAGAACTGCCTGTCCCTTAAGGAAGGAGGCATATTATATCTGCAGTCAGGAGGGAAAAGAGTCATGGATCTTACCCTGAGCTAGCCCCCTTCTTTCTGATCCAGTCCAGGACCCAAGCCTAAAGAACTGTGTCGCCTTCCATAGAATGGATCATCTCTCCTAAACTACCTGATCAGTCCAACCTCTCACAAACATGTTCAGGGGGCATATAGCTCACAGGCATACCTAGGTACTCTAGATCCTGCCAAGCCCCATCAACCCTAACCAAAATAACACTCTCAAATACATTCAACTGTATTCAGCATTGTGTAACTTTTAAAATATGGATTTTTTTTCAGTCAAATCTATCACACTGGTTACTCCTAAAGATCTCATCATAGCCTAAGAGCCCACCTCTAAGTGAAAACAGATAGAAATATTTTTAGTCTTCCAGGGAAGATACTGCACAAACTTGTCCTACATAACACTGGGAACTGGCGTTAAAATACTCAAATTCCTATCTTCCAGATGGACAATTCCAGGGGCAGGCAGAATTGCCCTCTGTGACTTCCAATGGTAACTTCAGGAAACTACCCTGCCCTCTTAATATTCCCATGGTCCTGTCTTTCTTCCTACTTCCTTTCTCAAATCTTTGTAGGTTCTCCTTTCAAAAGCTGCTTGCAACCTAGTCTTTATCTTGTGTTCTCTTTCAGGAAAACTCAAAGTAACCTAAAGACGTTTTCCAGAACAACTGCCAAGTCAGGGCATAAAATATATGCAAGATCATGTAGAAAGGTATACATTTATTTAAGGTCAATAAATGACATCTTTGAGAAGATTATAGAAATGAAAATACAATCTGTTATTTGTTGAGATGTGAGTATTCTAAAATGCAAACTGTACTTGTTTCTAGCTAAAGAAGCATTTCACACACACACACATACATACACACACACACACACACACACACTTCAGTGCAGCACCACTTTTGAAAAAGTTTAGGTATCTTTTTATTCTATTAATTTTATTTGACAGTATTTTTCTAATACTCTACAGCACACCCCACTGTCTCTATATCTAAATGGGATTGTTTAAAAGCCAAAACTGTGTCCAGCTTTCAGCATATTGTTTTGATATTCCAGGGATGTTTGTACACAGTTCAATGATGAATGAGTCTAAGAACCCAGAGAAATTGTAAATGGACTGGAGGAAGGCCCATAATGCATTGTAGCTGGATAAGAATACCAAGTCATGACCTGGCTCTTGCGCCGAAAGACTCCCATAAATATCAGAGTCCAATTCTATTTGCGTTATACTCACTCTTCCCTGTAAACTCATTTGCATGCATCTATTAACACACTCAGAGAACAAAGACCCATTCCTTAGCCCAGATGGAGGAAGATACTTGTTTTAACCAGCATCCATAATTTATGATTGTGGGGATTAGGAGCCAGCCTTCCTGCTTACGAACTGCACCTGATGTGACTCAACAGGAAACTTCCACCACAACACACATATTCTCTGTAAGCTGGTTATCCTCCTATACACTTAATCTTTTCCCAACCAATCCCCCAAAAGAAAATAAATATTTGTAGATTAAAAGAGAACTGCCTTCTCATCCTTTACAGCTGCTGTTGTGCCGGCTGTTAAGCTCACAGTGTTTAATTAATGGATAGATACCATTAGAGAGACAGCTGGACCTGCATCCAAATGAGCTTGGATTCAAGGTGCCACGAGATAAAGATCTGAGAGTGGAGAAGCTGGGCTGCAATTGGGTTCATTTATAAAAGAGGCTGTTAAAGGTCAACTGTGTTTTCTTGTGTGAGAGATAAAGAGATGCTATTAAAAACAATTGGAAAGTAATTCATAAGGGACCAGGAAGTCACTCATGTTAAATTAATTTGTCTTTCTGATAGCGTGGCACTCATGATGGCCAAGTAAATTTGCCTAAAATCAAGATCTCTCAAAAACAGCCATTGATCATGTCTCTCCTAAAAAAAAAAAAAAAAAAAAAAAAAAAAAAAAAAGCCACCAGAATAAGCTCCTGTGTGCCAGTGCCACTGGCGCTGTCTGATTGCAGCACACCCTTTCCAGGCTGAGAATTAACCAATTATTCCTGAGGATCGTAAGTGCAGTGACATTTCTGTGGCCACGCTGAGCTGCCACGCCTGCAGATGTTTCCATCACCTCTGATGAACTAATCACCAAGCACCCGAATAGCCCATCCCGAACACAATTCTACTTTCCTGACATTCAACAACATCACAGCATGTTCCACCACACTGCTCTCCCATTTAAAACCTCCCTCTGCCCCTGTCCCCACTCCAGTACACCACAGGTTCAAACATGTACATACCAAAATAAAAGTATTTTAATTTATCCAGAAAATGTATCTAAAATTACAACTGGCAGTTTCTTTAACTCCCTAGAACATGACACATTTTCTTTGTATCACCTCCCCTGGGTAAATTCTTTCATTCATGCACCATGAACTTGCTTTCTCCTCCCTAGTGTCCTGACACTAGCCTGAGATGTGACAGAGGACAGTTGCTTTTAGTGCTCAGTAATGACAGACCATTATGACACATCTTCCTCTTCCTCTAGGCAAGATGGAGGCTGTGTCTGTTTGCAGCCATTCATGGGTATGAAAGCATTTTATCAGTCTGTAATCTTTGCTGACTTAGACCTAGGGGAGGCCATGTTCTCCTCTCTGCTAAAAAATGTTTGTTACTTTTTTTTCTTTGAGTTGAAAAGTATTTGGGAATCTCTCTGTCTCTGTCTCTCTGTGTTTCTCTCTGTGTTTCTCTCTCTCCCCCCTCTCTTTTCTTCCCTCCCTCCCTCTCTCTCTCTCTCCCTCTGAGTGTGTGCATGTGTGTATATGTTCTCCCTCCCTCTTTTCCTCCCTCCTTCTTTTCCCTTTTGCCTCCCTCCCTCCCTTTTTTTTTTTAAGAATATAATGGCAGGGGAAAAAAAGAATATAATGGGGAAAATGAGCAATTCCCTGCGAACCTATTCTTGAAAACCCTGCCTTTCCAGCACTCACTAATGACAGCACAGGGCAGCTCACTCTTCACTGCTTCCAGCATCAGTGAGGAGAATCAGTCAGAAACGACAAAGGCATTAGAAGCAGGTAATGTCCCCATTTTTCATTGCTCATCATTTGCAGGTTTAATAGTATGCACTAGAAGGGATTTTCCAGCCAAATATCCCTGTTTCTTCTGAGCCTCTTCCCTTTGGAAAACTAGAGGTGGGGGCTTGCTTTGCACTATGCACTTGGTTTGTGCTTCAAAGTATTGGCAATTATTCCTGCTTGATGCATATCAGGTACCATACTATTTTTTACATACATTATTATATGCATTGTCGTATATTACATTCCTTATGATTTATTAATTTATTCTTCAAATAATTTAAATAAAGCACTCCCAAGACAAAATAGTTGAGATGAAACAGAGTTCATTTGCAATCCTTGGTCTGTGCTCCGTATCCAAAATCATCTCTTGTGGGTTCTGGTGAAACTGTGGCTAGAGAAATAACTAAAATGAATAAAGTGCATTCATCTTGTCTGTATGCCCGATCTGCTTCCTATCTTAATGTGGAATCCACTTTCCTATCTCCCTCCACCACATTCATCTTGCTAATAATCTTAGCTGCTTTCTTCTTATGGGCCTCTCAGCCATTTTGTTCACACTGGATGGATCCAAGGATGGTCACTTTTCCAAGTACAGAGAGTCCTTAGGCACCTTCCCTTATGTCTGGGCAATGTTGCCTTTGAGTGGGTATGAGAGACTAGTAATATTAATAATAGCTAAGATACCTACCATTTATGTGCTAGGTATTGTTTATTTTAACTACTCTTATTATCACAAAAGTTCTTTGATATAGACAATGTTCTATTTCCATTTTATAGAAGCAGGCACAAAGGAAGCACTTTTTCCCATGTTCACATAATCAGATGCAGCAAAAACAAGACTTAGTTTTTAACCCATGAACTTTTGCCATAAAAATCCTAAATTGACCACACATGGCTCACAACATACTTCACTCATTCTTCCTATGGGGTGGGAGAGGTGCTGGTGAGTGGCCTCTAGGATCAGTGCTAAGGTCTTGGCTAAGTTTAATCATGCAAGCAAGTCAAGAGGGGGCAGCACATGTAACAGGGACCTAGAAGAACAGTCCTATCTCTCTTTTTTTTCTTATTCCCTCTTGGTAACTAAGGTTTAGTCTGGCCATGCCATGCACACTCAAAGAGCAGTAGGACAGGAGCCTTAGGACCAGCAAACTGTTGTTTCCACTTTATGTAAGCTTAAGAGAAAGAAGCACTTACGGCCTTTTTTGAAGAGAATTTCACAGTCAAAAATCAAAGAATAAAGGTTCAAGGAGACATGAAAAGGGGCAATGTTACTAGGCATCCCATGTCATTCCTTGGAAAGTTTCCATCTTATGCAAGACAATGTCCAGTTCCTTGTCAGTGGCTAACACCGTGTAGCATGAAGCTCTCAGCTTGCCAGCATTTCCCCTCACCCTGTGTAAGGAAGAAACAAGTCCCGAGTGAGCCATGGCCGGGGGCACTGACAGGACTGATAGACTATTTGGGGATGCCCCTGGACTTTGTGACAGCTGTCCTCCGATATTTGGTACAACCCTACCATTGGCTTAATCAAGTCTTCTCAGGAGGTCTTCACCCCCTATATATTTTATATTATTTTGGTTTGTTGTCAAATGTGACCCAAAAAGCCCTGAGCAGCACAAACCCATGTAAGAAATAAAATAAATCAATAAACTTCATTGATTTGTGCTAATACTTTCAAGATCTGACATATGTTTTATGTATCCACTATGCATCATAATTATGTTAGACACTGAATTTTTTTGGAAATATGTTTTATTAATCCTTTGAGAATGTTTTACCACATGTACTGACTGTATTAACCTACTCAGCCAACTCTTCCCAGACCCACCTCCTGTTCCCCATCCACACAACTTTGTGGTGCTTTTTTTTTTTAAATCATGACTAATTTGTACTACCTAGATTGAATTTTTTAAAAACTTAATTTGTTGTTATTTATTCACTTCATATCCTACTCACTGCCCCTCTCCCGGTTACCCCTACCACATTCCTTACTCCCTCCCGGCTCTCCTTCTCTTCTGGGTGGGTGGGGGTCCCCACATGTATACCCCCACCCAGGCGCTTCAAGTCTTTTCAAGACTAGGTGCTTCCTCTCCCACTAAGGCCAGACAAGGTAGCCCAGCTAGAAGAAGATATCCCAAGTACAGGCAACAGCTTTTGAGATAGCCCCCATTCTAGTTGTTAGGGACCCACATGAAGAACAAGCTACACATTCCCTATATATGTACAGGGAGGTCTAGGTCCAGCCTATATATGTTCTTTAGTCTGTGGTTCAGACACTGGGAATCCCAAGGGTCCAGGTTAGTTGACCCTGTTGGTTGGACTCTTCCCGTAGAGTTCTTATCCTCTTAGAGGCTGTAATCCTTCCTCCTATTGTTCCATAAGTGTCCTCAAGCTCTGTCCACTGGCTGTGGCTGTCTGTATCTGAGTCAACTGCTGGGTGGAGCCTCTCAGAGGACAACATGCTCCTGTCTGCATTCATAACAGAGTATCAGGAACAGAGTTATCATAACAGAGTAATAGTGTCAGGAATTGGTGCTTGCCCATGGGATGGGTCCCAAGTTGGGCCAGTTATTGGTTGGCCATTCCCTCAGTCTCTACTCCATCCCATGCCCGCATTTCTAGCAGACAAGATAAACTTGGGGTTGAAAGGTTTATGGCTGGGGTTGTGTTTCTATTGCTCCACGCTGGTTCCTGCCTACCTACAGAAGGTGGCTTCTTGAGGTTCCCTATCTCCAATGTAGTGAGTCACAGCTAGGATCACTCCCATTGATTCTTGGGCACCTCCCTTCTCCCAGGTCTCTTCCTGGAGATGTACCCCCTACCTCCTCATCCCCATCCATTTCAGATTTCCATTTTTTTTCATGGCCATCCAGCCATCTCGCCTGCCCTTCCCCACATCTGATCCTGAACTCCCCATTCTCCTTCCATATCCCTCCCTCCCAGTTTTCTCTGACTCTTATTTTATTCCCCCTTCTAAGTGAGAGTTGACCTTCCTCACTTGAGCCTTCCTTCTTGGTTAGCTTCTTTGGGTCTGTGGAGTATAATAACATGGTGCCTGTGTTTTATGGTTAATATCCAATTATAAGTGAATACATACCAGGCTTGTTCTTTTGAGATTGGGTTACCTCATTCAGGATGATATTCTCTAGTTCCATCGTTGCATGAATAATTCTTGATGTCTTGGTTTTCGTAGCTGAATAGTATTCCATTGTGTAGATGTACCATATTTTCTTTATCCATTCTTTAGTTGCAGGACATCTAGGTTGCTTTCAGTTTCTGGCTATTACAAATAAAGTTGTTATGAGCATAGTTGAGCAAATGTCTTTGTGGGCTGTTGGAAGATCTTTTGGGTATATGTCCAGGTCTTGAGGTAGAACTATTCCCAGTTTTCTGAGAAACTGCAAAATTGATTTCCACAGTGGTTGTATAAGTTTGTACTCCCAAAGAAGAAATGTTCCCCTGAACTTTCTTTTTTTTAGCAAGCAAACATGAGACTGGGAAGATATCTCAGTCAGCTGACTGCCTGCATGAGCATGAGAACCTGAATTCTATAAATTAAAGTCTAGGTATGGTAGGTCTCAGTTGTGATTCCAGCTGCAGGGAGGTGGGGACACGTTCATCTCTGGAGCTAACCATACTAGCTTAACAGCTGAGCTAGATCAAAGGGGAGCTATTACCTTGGGAAAACAATGTGGTTGGCTCCTGTGGATCAAAACCCATTGTTGAACTCTAGCTTTTGTACACATGCACATACATATACAAGCACTGGTATGTGCATGCAGCACTCCCCCACCCCCACCCCCACACACAAATGGCGACATTGAATCCCTGTCCTCAAATAACTCATAAGCTAGAAGATACACCACACCTTCAACTTGTGCCACTACAAAGGGGAGACCTGAGAAAGGTGAGAATAAACTCAAATTTGGGCAGAAATAGGAGTATATCACAATAAAATTGAGGTAGGAAGATTTTCACATTCCAGAAGAAATGGAGAAATTTTCCAATTCGAAAATCCAAAAAAGAAAGAAAGACAGGAAGAAAAGAAAAGAAAAGAAAAGAAAAAGAAAAAGAAAAGAAAGAGAAAAAGAAAATCAGATGTCAGTGACTAGCTTTCGGGCAATAAGCAAGGGCACTCAAGGTCACAGAGAGATAATAGGACGTGACACCTGATGACGGGAACTGCATTATTTGATGACTGACAAACATTCAAGTGAAAAGGTGAGAAGAAGAAATTTTCTGTTCCTGTGGCTTTTGCAAGGGTCCAAGTCCTTGTTTAGCTGGCAAAATTGTTCTGCCAAACATAGATATTATGTCCCTGAAGTGCTGTGGGTTGTCAAAAACAAACAAACAAACAACAACAACAACAAAAAAAAAACAAGCCTTGAGACTGCCCCACTCTTTTTATCCTGACAGGGCATTTGTGTGGTGGCCTTTCATCATCCTTTGGTTCTGTACATATTCTGACCTCCAGGGCAAACAGTGAGCTAACTGGCCTTCAGCAATAGTCTAGTTTGCTTGGCAGTTACTTCTCTGCATAAATTAAAAAATGACAGCCTAGTTTATGACAAACTCATGGGAGCCTTCGATATTATCAGGATTCTTTATTTTACATAACTCAGGATAGGCTCAATAGGTTTCTTGGAAAATGACAGGATTAGCCTGGAACGGAGGCATGTCAGGCACAGAGCAGCTTCCTGGCTCTCAGGACGTGGAATCTGGATTCTACCTTTATTGCTCAAGGCCTTCATCCGTGTGTGAAAATGTTCATGAGTATCAGATCTCTGAAGTCTCAAGGAGGAAAGAAACTACTTCTCACATTCAGCAGAGAAAATCCAAAAGGTAAGATGGCTTGTGTTTGCTTAGATTGCACACTCACACATGAAGAAGGTCAAACGGGCATAACATGGAAATTGGTCCACTGTGGAATTGGTCCACCTGGTTGAGAATCTCCCCCCAAAACAAGAACAAGGACAAGTCAGAGTCACTACACTGGCTTACTACAAACCAATTATGCTTAATGCCAAAGAAGAGCAGATGCCAATGAAGCTGAACCCAGAGCCTAGAAATACCCATACTCCACACCCAGATAGAGCTGCACTTCTTCTAAAGAACACTTCTTGCCTGTTTTTGTTGATGCATTGTATAGTAGTGTAAGTGGCACAAGCTCAGACAGCCATTGTGAATCTTTAAGAAAGGTGAATCCTCAGGTTATGTGATTTGCTGAGGTGAAAAAAATCTGGTGACCACTAAATGAAAAGGTATAGGTATCATTGTCTCTGTTGTTCTGCCTGGGATGCATTCATGTACCCTGCAATACCAAAACAAAATCACAAATGATGTCCAATTTCCACTTCCCTCTCTGTTTTTTGTATCCCTGTTCTGAGTTCCCAGGATTTGGAATCAACAGTATTTCAAGTCTCAGAAGAAGAGCATCCTCAGGGCGTTTATAGCAGCCTGTGTGAACCCTAACCAATTGTTCTCACCAAACTCAAAACTGCTTTCTAGAGAGCCCCAGAACCTATTCAGCATACTTTAAATCTGAGATCAAAACCAGCCCATTAATATACCTGCTAAATGGACAGTTAAGGCATGACCAAAAATACAAAATTTTGAAAGTTAGGCATGAAATAAATAAGTAAGTAGATAGATAGATAGATAGATAGATAGATAGATAGATAGATAGACAGACAGACAGACAGACAGACAGACAGACAGACAGACAGACAGACAGACAGATAGATAGATAGATAGATAGATAGATAGATAGATAGATAGATAGATAGATAGATAGATAAGGCTACTGAGATGTTAAGTCCAAATATCCATGACTTACTCTGGGTTTGCCTTTGAGCAAGGAACAGTGATTTTGACATTGTGTCTACCCCTGTGAAAGGGTCCCAGCTGACATCTGGCTTCTAGGAATCTCTCCCTCTGTTCATTCTGCTATTCCAGTTCAACACTCAACATTTCCAGGATTGCTGTGTCAGTGTGCTCTCAGTGTGTACTGCTGTTTGTAAGGATAGTGGGCACCTCGGGGTAGAACCACCATCTACATGCTAAACTATTCTCTGTCACTAATTTATGCAAAGCTGAAAAGTATAAGATTCAAACACACCTGTGCTGAGACATGGGTCCTCCATGTTTCCCAGTGTGAGGAGTCCTGAGCCCAAAGAGTAAGACTTGATACTTGCTTTTAGGGAGAAGTGCTGAGCAGTGGCTTTGCTTCAACCTTGAGTCGGGGGTATATAGGACCCGGTCCTAGGAGCTCAGAACAGGGATATAAAAGCCGAGAGAGAGGTGGAAAGTGTACATCGCTTATGTTTTTGTTTTGTTTTGTTTCATATTGAACAACATAAACATATTACCTATTTGGATATATAAATCCAAAGTACTATTGAAAACAAACTTAAAATCATCATAAAATTTGCTTACTTTGTGCTGCTGAGAAGGAAACTCACAAATATACACAAGACTTCTGCTGCTAAAGTATATGCCATATCCAAGGATGGATTGCTCATTTCTCATCCAGAAGCCTCTGATTAGTCAGGCTCTCTTTTTAAAGTAGGTGTCTATACCTTGTCTTGATCTGAGAGTTCCCTACATTCACCCTGAGATTTCATCTTACACCAGTCAGAATGGCTAAGATTAAAAATTCAGGAGACAGCAGGTGTTGGAGAGGGTGTGGAGAAAGAGGAACACTCCTCCACTGCTAGTGGGGTTGCAAATTGGTACAACCACTCTGGAAAGCAGTCTGGCGGTTCCTCCGAAAACTGGGCACCTCACTTCCAGAAGATCCTGCTATACCACTCCTGGGCATATACCCAGAGGATTCCCCACCATGTAATAAGGATACATGCTCGACTATGTTCATAGCAGCCCTATTTATATTTGCCAGATGCTGGAAAGAACCCAGGTATCCCTCAACAGAAGAGTGGATGCAAAAAATGTGGTATATCTACACAATGGAGTACTATTCAGCCATTAGAAACAATGAATTCATGAAATTCTTAGGCAAATGGATGGAGCTAGAGAACATCATACTAAGTGAGGTAACCCAGACTCAAAAGGTGAATCATGGTATGCACTCACTAATAAGTGGATATTAACCTAGAAAACTGGAATACCCAAAACATAATCCACACATTAAATGAGGTACAAGAAGAAAGGAGGAGTGGCCCCTGGTTCTGGAAAGACTCAGTGAAGCAGTATTCGGCAAAACCAGAACGGGGAAGTGGGAAGGGGTGGGTGGGAGGACAGGGGAAGAGAAGGGGGCTTACGGGACTTTCGGGGAGTGGGGGGCTAGAAAAGGGGAAACCATTTGATATGTAAATAAATTATATCGAATAAAAAAATTTAAAAAAAAGAGAGAAAAAAAAAACAAAACAAAACAAAAGAAAGAAAGAAAAGGCATGGGTCTGGAAGGGATACAGACATGGCTATCCTCAGTCCTTTGCCCAAATTTAGCCACCTGGCTACCTGTGACTTAAGAAAGCCTGGGGCAGGCTGGAGAGATACCTCAGTGGTTAAGAGCACTGGCTCCTCTTCCAGAGGTCCTGAGTTCAATTCCCAGAAACCACAAAGTGGTTCACAACCATCTGTAATAGGATCTGATGCCCTCCTCTGGTGTGTCTAAAGACAGCAACAGTGCACTCATTTACTTGAAATAAATAAATAAGTAAATCTGAAAGAAAGAAGGAAGGAAGGAAGGAAGGAAGGAAGGAAAGAAAGAAAGAAAGAAAGAAAGAAAGAAAGAAAGAAAGAAAGAAAGAAAGAAAGAAAGAAAGAAAGAAAGAGAGAGAGAGAGAGAAAGAGAGAGAGAGAGGGAGGGAGGGAGGGAGGGGGGGAGGGAAGGAAGGAAGGAAGGAAGGAAGGAAGGAAGGGAGGGAGGAAGGAAGGAAGGAAGAACAAAAGAAAGGAAGGAAGGAAAGAAACAAAGGAAGAAAGAAACAAAAGAAGAAAGAAACAAATGAAGAAAGACAGAAACAAAGGAAGAAAGACAGGGACAAGATTGGCAAGCAAATCTATGTATCTGACACCTATGGGAAGGCCTAGAACATCAAGGAGGATTCCTCCTTTCCACTGCATCCCAGCTGAAATTCTCCTGTCTGGAAACACCTTTCCAAAGTTATTGAATTGTAACCTTTCATTATCATGGAGCTATTTTATAATCAATGGTGAAACACATTGCACATGGCAGCAGAAATGCAAATGAACTGAGTGGTGGAGAGAAAGCCTTCTGATTCTGTGGAAACAGCCCCTCTTGAGGCCATTTAAAAATTCATTTCTATATTCCTGATTTATAAATGGTATCTACTTTCTGGATTCTCCCTTGAACCCACTATAATACCTTTTTGACAATGAGTTAAATAATAATCTTTAGCATGCATTTTTCTCTCTTTTTTAATCTGTGTGAAAGTCATCATGATTCTAACTTCTTGAAAGGAATCCTGTATCACCAGTAATTGCTAAGGGTTTGTATAACTGACTCTCAGCAAGCTATCTTGTTGTCTTTCTCTGTTTTGTTTGTTTTTTTTTTCTCCCTGAGTTATGCCAAGCAACATCTCCAGAAAGTCTATGACACAGTACAGCATATATGAAATAATTTTACTATCTTTCCCTTCCACCCCCACCCCAACTGTTAGGATGCTTTTCTGGGATACTATCAACAGAAAGCATGCTCTGCTGACATTTCAAACTCCCACAGAAAACCCCGTGAATTTCCTGAGAAGGCCATATTAGCAAGGTTTGTTCAACAAAGAGGTTGGATAATCATCTTGCATTAAACCTTCAACGCAGCAGGCTTTTAGTTACCCCCCAGCCCTATACCATGATTAACTTGGGAACCTTTTGAAACCCTCTTTCTTATCATAATGTGTTTTTTGAAACCATCAGTTATTCCTGAGAGACACTTTTGTAAACATGCTCCTTTATATATTTCCTTTAATTAGCAGTCCCTTTATTTTGCACAAAACTTCCTGTATTTAAACTTTATCTGCAAAGGAATTTTGTATGAGGTATTAAAGAATTAGGCAACTATTGGAAAATACATTTCCCCTACTGATAACATATCAAAATCTGTTAGACTACTCATTAATTTCTAGCTACTTAGCCTCCAGGAAGCCTGGAGCCAGGTCTGAAGCTTGACTTTAATAACTCTGTAGGGCCTACCTCTCTGCACTACCATTCTCAATGTTAGCCTTGGATCCTAACTCATATTTATAAAATCCTGGTTTCATTTCCTTGTGTTTATTTATTTTACTGCACCTGTTTTATTGAAGATACAAAGACTATACATACATAAGTGAACCATACAGTCCTCGGAAATGTTACAAAGAAATTCATAGAGGAATCCCAGATTCTCATGTGATAGCTCTTTCGTGACATGTTTCACTCAGGGACAAGAGAGCGCCCACTCAGTGGCATCTCATTTAACTTGCCCATGTGCTGTATAAATGTGGAATATAGCAGCTATCTTTAGAATGTACAACAGGACAATTTTGATGAATCTAAAGCATCAATCGGGTGAGTTAAGAGACACTTAGAGGTTTAGTGGAGCACAGTTCAAAATGTATCTGCAAGAGTATTTCCAGAGACGATGCCATTAGGAGGGCTCTGATATCAGGAGGTCGTGGCACTGTGAAAGGTAGAGCCTGGCTGGATGGAAAGTGGGCCATAGGTGGCAAGCCCTTGGAGGACACACCTTAGCTCTTGGTGCTTCCTGTTTTTCTCTTGGTGTTTCTCCTTTTTCTTCCTGGCTACCATAAACTAGACAACCTTCTCTGCCATGCCCTTTCTTCACATTGCTCTGCTTCTCTATTGGCCTGAAAGAAATGGAGCCCACAGACCATGGGGTGACACCTCAGAGTCTGTGAGCCAAAATAAATCTTTCCATTCTTAAAGCATTCATGTGAGAATTTTGGTACAGTGAGGAAGAGTCTGATGAATATGTCTACATCTCTATATCGTGTGAAAAAGGAGAGCAACTGTGACTTAACAAAGTGTTTATTTTTGTTATTTTTCTTCTTTTTAAAATAGTCCTGCATTTCTCAGAGGAGAAAGGATACAGGATGTAACATTTGGATGATCTACATGTTAAAACACATTTCCCTCAAGGGAGAATAAAATTAGAAGAGTATACAACTAAATGTGATTTTAGAAATAACAACCTTTAAAAAAAGAAATGCCAATATTTTAAACTATGTATTGCTGTGTACAAGTTGCCTCAAATTTAAGTAAAAACAACATACACTCACAAAACACAGTATCTATGAAACAAAAATAAAAATAAAAGTAGAGTCTGAACACAGGATTTGTTTGGTACTCTGTGGAACAAAATATCACACTGAGATGGCATCTCATCTGACATACTACTCAGAGAGGATTACTTACACACCCATTTCAGTTGTTGACAGAGTTTATTTCCTTGAAGTCACAAGATTGGGAGCCTTCTTACTTGTTGGCGTGGACCATCTTCAGTTCTTCCAGCTCACTTATTTCTATGTGACTTGATGACATTTACCAAAGCCAGAAATGTGCACAGTCTTGTCTTAGTCAACTCTGGCTGTGTAACTTTTATTTCCCACGGTTCTGGAGTCTGAGAAGTCCAAGCTCCAAAGCCAGCAGATTCAGTGTCACCTCATTTCTGGTCATAGATGGCATCTTCTCAGTGTGTACTCATTTGGAGAAGTGGCAAGTGGCTCTCTGAGGCCTCTTTTATAAGAGGACCAATCTGACTCCTTTAGACACTCTTCTCAGCACTCAATCAACCCCTATGGACCCACTAATAACAACTACCTTGGACATTAGGATTTCAGCTTATGCATTTGGGATTAAGAGCGGTGTTGCTGTTTTATGTAGTATGATTACACACATGCACTCATGTTCACCCTTTCATTTGCATCACAATTAGCTTGGTTAGAAGCCACTGATAGCTCTTGCCTGAACTCACAAGAAAGGAAATGGCAATGCCGAGACTATCAGGAGGTAGAAATCTCTGGGTTGGGAAATGTAAGTATGACAACACAAACAAATTGTTTGAGCCACTGCTCAGACAAAGAGACTTGACCATAGTGTAAAATGGCTTTACTCTGTTTCAGGCCTCGTCCTTAGGGCAATGACCTGCTTAAGAAGGCCGAATGCTTGTTCTTTTAACATACTCCTGGCTTTAGGACTGACCTGCAGTACTTTGGAAAATGTTTAAATCCCTTTTTCTTTCTCTTTGAGATACAAATCTATAACTTGAGCGTGCTTTTCCCAGAGACCAAGAAAATGCAATCACTGAGAGAGATTGAGGCACTGTCTCCTAGTCCCTGAGGAGAGTAGGAGCCTAACACCAAGGAAACTCTAGTCAGAGCACAGAGATGGCTAAAATCACACTGACTGGCAGCCGCATCTTGTGGTACCCTTTCGTATCTTTCCTTTAACACACTATAAAATTGAAAAGACATCTTGATCTCAACCCACCCCCCTGTGGAGTTGAGCTCTATTTGTACTACAGTCTTCCTCTCTTACTGTAGAAACTTGAATAACATCTCTTACCCTTTTAACAAATGCCTGGCTCTTTTTCTGTGACTGAAGCAGGATGCTTAAGCTCACAAAAATCACTTACTTTGAGATTTGGCCATGGTTACAATTTTTTCATTCAGACTCAGTGTAGCAAAATGAAGCTTCCATGAGCAGTTATGAATGTTTGTAAAATGTTTTGGGTGTTGTCTGCTGTCCTATTATAGTGCTGTTCCTGAAGAGTGGCACGTACTTTAAATTAACAATAGCCAAAACACTGAAAAGAACAAAAGTATATACATATAGAGCAGATCCTGGGAATAGGTCCTGTATGGTTAGTGTGGGGCAGGAATTCTCTTAGTGGTGAGGTATTATTGTCTTATGCATTGCAGAAGTTCTTCCTTTATTCATTTGTTTGTCTCTAAGTTTCAGTCTTGCTGAAAGA
The DNA here is from genome assembly GCF_947179515.1 of Apodemus sylvaticus. NCBI lineage: Eukaryota > Metazoa > Chordata > Mammalia > Rodentia > Muridae > Apodemus > Apodemus sylvaticus. Next base: position 35,790,177 of record NC_067473.1, on the reverse strand, counting down.
AAGTATGAGTAGAACTAGCATACTATGAATGATTTCTATCCATTGCTCTTCAATAGGAGTTCATTCTTCTTCACTAGAAGCATCAGGACAATCCATTCACCCTGCTTAAACCAGAAGTAGCAAAACCTCTGAAATTGTGTTCTGAGGGAATCCTGCTTGTCTTAGAATTTTTGTTCTAGCATAAGCCTCTTACTAGCATTAGCTAGTAAGTCTCAGGAAGTCAGGTTTCAAGGAGGATATTCAGCACATGGTCCCTTTGTATATGAGCTTTATTAAGGGCATTCTTAATGCCATGTAAAAGCAGCACGTGAAAGACTATGAGGAGGGTTCAAGCCTATGAGACTAAGTGGGGATGCACTCTAAGAAATTGCAGACATAGACCCCATGCTATGTGATTAATAAGTAGCTCCTATATGTTCTTATAGTTAGACTATCTCTGATTTCCAGGCAACAGGAGCAATGATCAAGGTCTGCACTTTAACTTACACATATCCCTCATACTGGATATGCTTAGGATCTCGGGTGGCCTGGAGAGAGAGAGACAGAGACAGAGACGGAGACAGAGACAGAGAGAGACAGAGAGAGGCAGAAACAGAGAGAAAGAGAAACAGAGAGAGAGAAAGAGAAAAACAGAGAGAGAAACACATAGAAACAGAGAGACAGAGAGAGACAGACAGAGAGAGAGACACACAGAGAGAGACAGAGAGAGGCAGAAACAGAGAGAAAGAGAGAAACCGAGATAGACAGACAGACAGACAGACAGACAGACAGACAGAGGAGAGTTGCAGGTTGAGTACGGCACCAAGAAGCCCCTAACAGTCAGTGGAAATGTTTCATGTCATTTTTCAGGGATGCTCAGAACCATTACGTTCTACAGTGTGCTATAAAATGAAGTGTGGATCCCACAGCTGAGATATTCCTTTGACATTTTGTGTGTTCAGTGAACTGCAAACAAATGCAAACCTTTACGAAGCAGAGACAAAGCCTCCTCAAATGTGTTTAGAATACTCACAGACTGATCTCTACTGAACTCATCTAAAGATTTTAGAAATGACATGAAAATTAATTTTGTCCATTTAGAAAATGAATTGGTTACAGATTGTGTATGCATTTTAAATTCAACAGCTATTTCTTTATATTTATATTATCATTAATATTCTAAGCTACATCAATTCTTTTATTATTAAATAATGTTACATCTCATTGTAAGTGTGGTGTTTCTTGTAAAAAAAAAAAAAAACAAACAAACAATGAGAGTTTTATCCAATGTGGAATTTGTAAAGAACAACAGATAGTGGGGTTCAATGACCTCAAGTCTTTTTTTCTTTTAGAAATGTGGTTACAGGACAAATAATATTCCAATTTTAAAATAAAATTAAATCCTACTTAGATATCTTTTACTCTGAATGAACACTGAATTGCTTGGCACGCTGAGATCTGACCCAAGCTTTCAAGAATACTTCTTTACATAGGCGTCTCATGATTGACAGTTTGGACTCCAAGTGGTTTGTCTTCAGGTTTTTCACTGTTCTGCTTCTCTAGCTGTGTTAACAAGCTTCAGGTCTTGCTCTGAGGGCTAGTTATAGAGATATTTCGGGCCTCAGAACCTTCAAACTCAGGCAAGACTGACCTGTTCTGCATGACCCCAGTTGCTGTCCTCACACAAAACCTCTTGGAGCCACATGGCTCTTTTCATAGTAAATTATAAGTTTTACAGGATTAATCTCATTTATGCTTCAACCCTACGAAAGGAACTACAGGCAGCTAAGAAATGCTGAGAATAGGGGTAACCTCCCCTTCTATTTGGTCACATCTGAAATCATATACATATGGGTAACATTTTAACAGTAAGTGGATTGAATATATTATACATACATACATACATACATACATACATACATACATACATATATATATATATATATGAACACACATGCACACACACACACACACACACACACACACGCACACACATCAACTAAATAGAGGCCATATATTTGAGAGTAAGTGGGCATACATAGGTATGAAGGGTAAAATAAGGCAAATTATGTATATTAATTTTAAAATTTAAAAAATTACATGAACATTTTAACATATTTTAAGAAACCATAGATGATGGAATAGATAACCTATACATTTTTAATTTTAAGAAAAACATTATTTTATGTCCATAATGAAGCAGATAATGTTCTGCCATGATTTATTTAATCTTCAGATGCTGCATGGGCTTTTGTGATCTTGGTCTGGGAGAAATGCCTTTATAAGTGGCTGTAGCTTACCATGTTTGTAGTATACTACTCTTGATCATTGGCTTGTTGAAGTTTGTGGAGCATGACTGAAAAATTGGGATTAGTAGAAATTCTTTGAGTTTAGAGGCTGTTATGGTTAATGTAGAAGCGTATTCTCTAAGGGATTTCAGAAAAGGAGTATGCTGGTTCTTGGTTAACTTGATACAAGCTAGAGTCATTGGAGAGGAGTCTCAACTGAGAAAATCTCTTCCTAAGATCAGGCTGTAGGTAAGCCTGTAGGGCATCTTATTAACTAGTGATCAACAGGGCAAGGACCCCATTAAACCCATTCTGGGTAGTGCCACCCCACAGTTGGTGGTCATGGGTTCTATAAGAAAGCAAACTGAGCATACCAGGAGGCACAAGCCAATAAGCAGCACTCCTTCATGGCCTCGTATAAGTTCCTGCCTCCAGGTTTCTGGCCAGTTTGAACTCCTGTTCTGACTTCCTTTAGTAATGGCCTATGGATGTGGACTCCCAAGCTTAACAAACCCTGCCCTTCCCAAGTTACTTATGGTTATATTGTTTTGTCACATCAGTAGAAACTGTAAGACAGGAAGAGACAAAAATAGACCTTAAATTAGATATTTTTCTTAGTAATATTTAGTAGATATTTTATTATGCCTCATTGAGTCTATAAGATTGGTTAATGAATAGGTAGTGTCCATGTCTGAAAAAAACTAGAAATCTTCATTACACCTAATTTGGAATGCCTGATCTTTATAAGCAAACTTATACTCATATACAAAATCTTCCTTATGACTTAAGGAGGTTCCAGTGGATTTTTATTCATTACAAACTACCTCTGATTAAGAAATTTTAAAATTTTCTGAAAAAAAATACATTTAAGGATTCATATATATATATTAATTTAAAAATACCATCTTATGTTTATCTCTGCTTTCTCTATAAGATCAGTTACACCACAGAACAGAAAAACAAGGATTTTAAAGACAGAGGGACAAAAAGAAAAACAGAGTCAAATTCTGAAAGACTAGGAAAGGAAGCTGATTTAAGTGTGCAGAGGAGCAGAGCCCCAGCTGCCTGTTGAAAGAAACACAGTTAAAAGAATTTATGTTTTAGCCGGGTGGTGGTGGCGGCACTTGCCTTTAATCCCAGCACTTGGGAGGCAGAGGCAGGCGGATTTCTGAGTTCTCGAGGCCAGCCTGGTCTACAGAGTGAGTTCCAGGAGATAGAGAAACCATATCTGGAAAAAAAAAAAGTTAAGTTATGTTTTATACCCTGTGAGGAAATCATGAAGGTCTTAGTGACACCAAAGGCTATCCTAAGGTTCCTAGTAGACTTCTTCCTGGGAAAAGCCTCCAAATCACAAAAGGGAATCAGGGATGCTATTGCCTCAATTGTTTTCCTGTCCAAGCCTGCTGGGGAGAAGTTTACCAACAGCTGCTCTGCCCGCATAGAAGCCACTGTTCTGAAGTTTGAATCTATATGGGGGACTGCTAGACTGCTGGAGACAACACATGAGATGGATGAAAAAAAGAGAAAAAGATTATTTCGGAAAACGAAGTAGAAATAATGTAAGCCAGCCTTGGCAGGTCTGAGCTATGTGTGTTGACAATCATGCAAGCTTTGTCACTGTAGGCCAGGGCCTGGTGCTTCCCTGGAGGGAGAGGGGAGCACTGGGAACATCACTTTTGTGAGAGAGTGGTCCAAGTGAGGGAAGACAGATTAATTTAATAAGAAGATGCTATTAGTTGTAGAAAGCCAGGATATCTTGAGAAAGAGAAAATTTGTTAGTTTAATGAAAACTTTACTTATATTAGAAAAAGCAAAATGTGTTTGACTACAATGTAGGCATTACTAAGCAGGTGCTACAAAGCTATTAGGGCAGAGTGACCTTAGTGGTTTGAATAGGTTTGGTCCCCATAGACTCATGTGTTTGAATGCTTGGCCCACAAGGAGTGGCACTATTAGAGGGAATGTTCTTATTGGAATAGGTGTGGCCTTGTAGGAAATGTGTCACTATGACGGTGGGCTTTGATGTCTACTTGTGCTCAAGCCCTGCCCAGTGTGGAAGGAGAGTCTTCTCCAGGGTGCCTTTAGATCAAGATGCAGAACTAGTTCCTTCTCCAGTATCATGTGTGCCTGAAGCCGGCCATGCTTCCTGCCATGATGATAATGGACCAAACCTCTGAAACTGTAAATCCAGCCCCAATGAACTGTTTTCTTGGTCATGGTGTCTCTTCATAGCAATGAAAGTCAAATTATGTCCCTGACCAATTGTTTTCTTTAGAAAGAGGAGTACAAGCAGCCTGATTGCTAAATGGGTTGTTGGAGAATGCCTTTAGCTCAAGGCAAGCACGCTCCTGTGTTGCTAAGCTATTTTAAACCTACACTTCTATATCTTAATTAAGGTTTTCATTGTTATGAAAAATACTATGACCAAAGTGACTTATTTTAAAACATGTTTAATTGGAAGTACAGCTTCAGAGGTTTAGCATCCATGCCAGTAAAGTCAGTCATGACAGTCGCAGCAGCTGTGAGGCCCCATCTTGATCAGCAAGAAGGTAGAGAGGACCCTGAGAATGGCTGCAGTCTTTTGAAACATTGGAGCCCACCCCTAGTGACACAGCTCTTTATAAGGCCATACCACCTGTGATGGTTTGTACAAGCTTGGCCCAGGGAGTGGTACTATCAGAAGGTGTAGCCTTGTTAGAGTAGGTGTGTCACTGTGGGGGTGGGCTTTAAGACTGGCATCCTAGCAGCCTTCAGATGAAGATTTAGAACTCTCTGCTCCTCCAGCACCATAACTACCTGCATGCTGCCATGCTCTTGCCTTGATGATCATGGACTGAACTTCTGAACCTGATAGTCAGCCCCAATTAAATGTCATTCTTATAAGAGTTGCCTTGGTCATGGTTTCTGTTCACAGTAGTAAAACCCTAAGACATTCTCTAATTCCTTCATAATCAGTTCCACCAACCGGGGTTCAACTATTCAAATATATCACTATTAGTGTCATTCTTATTCAAACCACCATATGTTGTAACTGAGTGATGAAACTCATACACGATACTATGAAGTAAAAGGAAAATTATGTCCTTGCAAAGATCTTTCCATAAATATGTATAACAACTTTCACTATAGTCCCTGAAAATTGGTGTGGTAGCTTGAACGTGAAATTCCCCCATAGCCTTGGCCATTTGATTATTTGGCCCAAGTTGTTGTTGTTGCTTTGGGAGCTTAAGAGGCACATACTTGCTGAAGAAAGTATATCATTGGGGGTAGAATTTTGTAGTAAAAAGCTTCACCCTCTATTTTGCCCCACCCCTCTGTTTTCAGTTCAAGATGTGAACTCTCACCTTCCTGTTCCTGTTTCTTGTCACCCTCCCTCCAATATGGACACCTGGTCTTCCTGTTGTGGTGTTTTATCAAAGCAGCAGAAAAGCAACTAATGCAACTGGAAAGCTCTTAAGAGTTTCTAGACTGAGGAGGAGAGATCCAACCATGGTGTAACTGGAGATCTGAAAGTTCACTTAGCAAGAGAAAGGAATTAGTACTAATATATATATATATATATATATATATATATATATATATATATATATATATATATAATTATAGCACAGATGATTTCAGTGGAGGAATGCTCGGCTGCTATGTATCATGATTTCACCTACACCACATTGTGGGAAGCATGTGTTTAGTGGTTGTCAGAAATTGTGATTGGGAGCAGGCCCTGATAGTTAACTGGGCAGTAACTACAGAATTGTAGGGTAGGATCAGTAGAGTAGGACCTTACTGTCTAGCTTACTTTTGCTGATGTTACCTGATTGTATGTTTTCTTAAACACACATCATTAGTGTGAATCATTATAGATTTTAGGAGTGAAACATAATGAAGAAGGCTTCTGGATTGGGTGGTAATCAGACACTGATAATGCTGAGGTTAGTAGGAAACATGGCTCAGCATCAGACAGGTCTCAAAAACAAAACAAAACAAAATGATGAACAAACAAGCAAAACAAAGGCAATTTTCCCCTCTGCAACCCCAGTTCGAGGCAGCAGAAGCACACACACCAGTGGACTTAATACCTCTAGATGCTGGGATCCTTCCTTGCTGAGTAGCCCATGTTTTTTATATGTGTTCTAGCCTTGGTCAGGAGTTTTTTGAATGTTTACCACAAATATAGTCTTTATTGCCATTCTCATGGCTTCTCACAAGGAACTGAAAAGTTGATGATCTGTGTTCCAGGAAATTGACAAATCCGGATTTCCTGAAATGCAAATGTGATGAGGTTATTCCCTTGATTAAAATTCCTCACTGGTTCCTTATTGCCTTCAGCAGTGCTTCCGTACGGTGAGTGCACATTAGACTTGCCTGGAGCACTTCACTAGGTGTGCAATGCTTAGCCCACCTCCAGACATTCGGACTTAATTGACCAGAGCACGGAGCCAGACTGTCAGTGCTTTAAATATTTCCCATGTGGTTTGTTTCTCAGGGGCTGATTTTTCAACACCATTATTAAAATATAATTCATATATTTCAATGGCCCCTTCTATATCCTATGATTAAATTTTAAAAGTTATGGTAAGCTTCATAATACAAAATGTGCTGTTTTGACCATTTAATGTACACAATTCACAATTCACAATTCACAATGGTGTACAACCATCTCAGGTATTTCTTAAGTTTCATGTTCTTTAACTACTTATCCAATTCTAAAGAACTAAATGCATTGAATCTGTAGATGTCTTTCAGCAAGATGGCCATTTTTACTATGTTGATCCTGCCAATCCATGAGCATAGGAGATCTTTCCATCTTCTGAAATCTTCGATTTCTTTCTTCAGAGACTTGAAGTTCTTGTCATACAGATCTTTCACTTACTTGGTTAGAGTCACACCAAGGTATTTTATATTATTTGTGACTATTGTGAAGGGTGTCATTTCCCTAATTTCTTTCTCAGCCTGTTTATCCTTAGAGTAGAGGAAGGCTACTGATCTTTTTTAGTTAAATTTTTGTCTAGCCACTTTGCTGAAGTTGTTTATCAGGTTTAGGAGTTCTTTGGTGGAATTTTTGGGGTCACTTAAGTATATGATCATATCATCTGCAAATAGTGATATTTTTACTTCCTTTCCAATTTGTATTTTTTAATCTCCTTTTGTTGTCTAATTGCTCTGGCTAGGACTTTGAGTACTATATTGAATAGGTATGGAGAGAGTGGGCAGCTTTTTTTAGTCCCTGATTTTAGTGGGATTGCTTCAAGTTTCTCTCCATTTAGTTTGAGCTTGGCTTGCTGTGTATTGATTTTACTATATTTTTGCAAGGGACTTGAATTTCTTATCTTTCCAAGACTTTTATCATGAAGGGGTGTTGGATTTTGTCAAATGCTTTCACAGCATTTAATGAAATACTCATGTGTTTTTTTTTCTTTGAATTTGTTTATGTAGTGTATTATGTTGATGGATTTCTGTCTATTGAACCAGCCCTGAATCCCCAGAATGAAGCCTATTTGATCATAATGGATGATCATTTTGATGTGTTCTTGGATTTGGTTTGGAAAATTTTTATTGAGTTTTTTTCATGGCTATTCATCAGGGAAATCGGTCTGAAGTTCTGTTTCTTTGTTGGGTGTTTGTGTGGTTTAGGTATATGTGTAATTGTGGCTTCACAGAACAAATTGGGTAGTGTTCCTTCTGTTTCTATTTTATGTAATAGTTTCAAGAGTGTTGGTATTAGGTCTTCTTTGAAGGTCTGATAGAACTCTGCACTAAACCCATCTGGTCCTAGTCCTTTTTTTTTTTTTTTTTTTTTTTGGCTGGAAGACTATTAATGACTGCTTCTATTTTCTTGAGGCTTTTGTGACTGTTTAGATCACTTATTTAATCCTGATTTAACTTTGGTACCTCATAGAGTTAGAAAGAGCAATTTCCGAATCCATCTGGAATAACAAAAGACCCAGGATAGGGAAAGCTATTCTAAACAATAAAAGAGCTTCTGGGGGAATCACCATTTCTGACCCCAAACTCTACTACTGGTCAAGAGTGGTAAAAACTGCATGCTATTGGTACAGTGACAGGCAGGTAGATCAATGGAACAGAATTAAAGACCCAGAAATGAACCCACACACCTATGGTCACTTGATCTTTGACAAAGGATCTAAATCATCCAGTGGAAAAAGACACCATTTTTAACAAATGGTGCTAGTTCAACTGGTAGATAGCAGGTAGAAGAATGCAACTCGATCCATTGTTATCTCCTTGTACAAAGCTAAGTCCAAGTGAATCAAGGACCTCCACATAAAACCAGATACACTGAAACTAATAGAAAAGAAAGTAGGCCTCAAACACATGAGCACAGGGGAAAATTTCCTGAATGTGCACCAATGCCTTATACTCGAAGATCAAGAATTGACAAATTGGACCTCATAAAATAACAAAGCTTCTGTAAGGCAAAGGATACCCTCAATAGGGCAAAATGGCAACCAACAGATTGGGAAAAGATCTTTGCCAATCTCACATCTGATTGATGGCTAAAATCCAATATATAAAAAGTACTAAAGAGGTTAGATTCCAGAAAACCCAATAACCCTATTTAAAAATGGGGAATAGTATTAAAGAGAATTCTCAACTGAGGAAACTGGAATGGATGTGAGGCACTTAAAAAAATGTTCAGCATCCTTAGTCATCAGGGAAATGCAAATCCAAGCAACCCAGATATTCTACCTCACACCAGTTAGAATGGATAGATCAAAAACTCAGGTGACAGCAGATGCTGATGAGGATGTGGAGGAAGAAGAACACTCCTCCATTGCTGGTGGGATTGCAAGCTGGTACAACTCCCCTGGAAATCAGTCTGGTGTTTCCTCAGAGAGTTGGACATAGCACTACCTGAGGACCCAGCTCTATCTACCACTCCTGGGTCCAACATGTAATAAGGAAACATGCTTCACTATGTCCATAGCATCCATATTTATAATAGCCAGAATCTGGAAACAACCCATAAGTCCCTCAAGAGAGGAATGGATACAGAAAATTTACACAATGGAATATTATTCAGCTATCAAAACCAATGACTTCATGAATTCTTAGGCAAATGAATGTAAATAGAAAATATCATCCTGTGTGAGGTAACCCAATCACAAAAGAACACACATGGTATGCACTCACTGATAAGTGGATATTAGCCCAAAAGCTTGGAATACCCAAGATACAATTCACAGACCACAGGCCACTCTTGTGGATGCCAAGAAGTGCTTACTGACAGAAGCCTGATATAGCTGTCTCTTGAGAGGCTCTGCCAGTGCCTAACAAATACAGAGATGGATGCTCACAGCCAACTATTGGACTGAGCACTGGATCCCCAATGAAGAAAACAGATAAAGGACGAAAGGAGCTGAAGGGGTTTGCAGCCCCATAGGAGGAACAACAATATGAACCAACCAGAACCCCCAGAGCTCCCAGGGACTAAATAACTAAGCAAAGAGTACACATGGAGGGACCCATGTCTCCAGCCACATATGTAGTACAGGATGGCCTTGTCAGACATCAATGGGAGGAGAGGCCCATGGTGCAGTGAAGGCTTAATGTCCCAGTGTAGTAGAGTGCCAGGACAGGGAAGCAGGAGTTGGTGGGTTAGTGAGCAGGGGGAGGAGGGGTGGCATAGGGGGTTTTTGGAGAGGAAACCAGGAAAAGGAATATCATTTAAAATGTAAATAAAGAAAATATATAATAAAAATAAAAAAAAACTAAATGCAAAGTCCTTAACAAAACCAGAGACTTTTCCTGACAAAGTCTCCTCATATCTTCCCAGGCTGTGCTCTGAGTAGTTTCTGTCTAGCATTTTCTTGGATTCAGAAAAGCTAAACTACATTTAGCCTTTGCAGACTTTGCCTTTGTCTATTGTCAGGTTGCTTGTTTCTTTGAAACATGACTCACACTAACTACTCCTTCTCTTAAAAACATAAACCATGCCTTCACAGCCACACCCAAGTGTTATTTTTTGAGATCCTTGTCCCAAAGCCTAAGCTTCTTTAGCTTTCCCACTCTCCCTTGTAGCCTTTTTTATCAACCTCTACTAGAGCATTCATTACAACTTTCGCTCTCATTATATGCCTGTGCCAAGACTAGACTGGGAACCAAGGCATCATATCACACAGAGTGTAGCTCATAGTAGGGGCTTTTGGGTGAACAAATTAAGGAACCATTATTGACCTTTGATCAGAAGACTATAACTGTGAGTGGCATAATCATGCGAGCAGTAGTAAAGCCATGGTAGATATACATGGGTCCACAGGATGATGTGTCAGTAAAGGAAGGACAACTGACAGATCTTACGAACTTATGGCTTTTATTGAGTATATCTGATGGGACAGGACAGATGAGCTAATAAGTGGTATGTATGTTTTTATACATATATATGTGCCTCTTTTCATCTTTATAATAAATGGGATTGAGACCTTGAGAGAGAGTCTGGTTACTATGTCCCTAAACTTTGTAGGTTGTAAACATACAGAAAAGTCCAAATAAAAACTTGAAAGTCCATACCATTCCAGACTGTGCTTGAAATGGACTCGTATATCTTGGTCACTTAGGAGCACTGATTAGCTTACCTAGGTTTATAGTTACATCGTCAAGTAGTAGAGGAGTAAAGCACACAGTTAAACAATGCACTGATTACATGAGGTACAGGGAGAGTGAATACTGATAGGAAGGACCAGAGAGAACCTAAAGGAAATCTTTTCCTCAGTTTCAAAAAGAAGCAGGAGCTTTGAAGTGCTTGAGGAAGTTCCTGTCTTGTAAAGAAACAGAGACTAAAAGAATTATGAGAGAAATACAAATCCATGTGTATTGTTGTTAGAGATACAAAATTATGTATCTTCTGTTGAGATTTAGAAGGAAGATAATCAAAAATGTAATAGTAATGCCAGATGTGCTGACAGAGAGACACAATTGCTGCACTTGGGAGACTGAAACAAAAATATCATGAGATAAAAACCAACATGTACTATATAGTGAGATCCTGTCTCAAAAAACATAGGAACAAAAAATGGAATTAATATATGAGCCAATAATATAACTTCTAGATATGTACCTAAAATATTGGAAAATAGGAGGATATATGAGCTAATGTATGTATGCCTTCTGTAGAATTACAGCTGCAATAAAAAGTGTGTATTTGTCAGTGTTCTCTGGACAAGCAAAAGAACCAGTAGAATGAGTGAGAAAATATATCAACCTTCATAAGATGAAAACAAACTAAATTTTCATTAATAGATGAATAAAGAAAGTGTGGTATGCCAACAATGGAATTATCAATATTTATAAAATAAGGGACCCCTTTCACATGATGTGCTTTGAGAGAAGTATATTGAGTGAAATAACCACTCACAGAAAGACAAAGTTTGCATTATTCATTTATATGAGATATAGAAAGGTCAAAATTAGTTATTAGGGGGTATTGGTAGGGGCTTTTTATGGGTGGGAGATAAAACGCACTTGTAGAAAGGGTTACAAGGAAATAATGCAGCATAAAGACTAAACCGTAGTGTGGGGAGTAGAGGGGAGAGTGGAGGAGGGAGTATGAGGAGAGAGTAATAAGACCTTTGGAGAAAACTTAGAAAACAAATAAATGGTTGTGTACACACACACACACACACACACAAACAGTGGATTTATGCCATTACAAAGCAACACCATCCTTATTACACCAGCATCTAATAAATAAAACCATAGTGCAAGTGGAGTTGTTGGTGAATGAGGTCCCAAATACCCCCAAACATTATAGGATAGTCACACTGCTCTTGGTTTTCTCCTCAGATCTTGATTGTGAGACCATATTGTCAAAAACACCACACACTTGAATCATAGGATACAAACACACACACACACACACACACACACACACACACACACACACACACAAAACAAAACAAAACCAAAAATCAGCAAGGTAGTACTGACTCAAAAGCTTCATTCCCACTGGCTAGTTTTTATGGTGCCAGTATTTGCTAATCACACTACCAGAGGAGAAAAGTGATATCCAGATGTGAATCCTAGAAGGTACAATAATGACTGGTCTGGCAAGACATGCTCACTGGTGTAATAATAGCACAAACATCATGGGAGTCATTAGCCATTTTCTGATTGGATTTAAGTCCTATTTCACAAGATGACAGCAATATCTAGAACCAGTATCCAAGCCAAAAGCCTTAAGCTAGACAGGAGATAGCCTTAAGGGAATACTTACTGCTTTTAATCTGATAAATGTATACAGTATGGAACTAACTTATGCCTAATGACCTACTATGATACCCATGGGTCAACATTTCAGTCCTCATTTGAGAAGCATCTTTTGCAGTTCCTCCCCGCAAAGCCTAGAGACTATGCATAACATGAGGCAGAAAGCAAATAAGAGCCCAATGTGGTATGTGATTACATGAGAATAGCATCTTCTGGATATTTCATGGCTGCTATACACAGAGAAGTCACATAAATGAATTCACAGGGGTGAAAGCATGCACAAGACCTATACACCCCTAAGGTAGATCAAGTACCAGCACAAAGCTAGAAACTGGGCATGAAATGCCAACTATTACCTTAGAATAATTTGCAATTCTTAGCTGTTAGAAGAGGGAAGAACAATTTCTCCGAGACTGTAGCCTTTAGTATGTGGTCTACGAGCCAATGGAAGCCCACACATCTAAGAAGAATATTTTGGCAGCACAAAAGTGATCTTTGTGTTTACAAATATGAAAAGGCACAAAGTAATCAAACATGTTCTATGAAACTCTCAACTAATAAAAACTTAAAGGTACATGAGCTAGTCAAGCTCCTAGCGACAGCATCATGGTGCTGAAGGATTGTTTTGCTCAATGGTATAAAGATTCAGTTTACCTGATGATGAAGTGTTAGAGAACTATCAGACAACAATATGCAAAACTGGAATTATGAGTGTCAAGGCTTTACTTTTTCCCTCGGGAGCTAGGGTGTAGGAAAAAAGAAGAAATGTGTCTAAAGATCCTGAAGACCAACATCGTACAAGAAGATTTCCGTGAGACTATTCCTGACTTCTAGAATTAGATTCAATAAAATAATAAAATCCAAATCAATGCAGGCCATTAAGATAGCCTCAGAAGAAAGTATTTCCCAGGAGAAAGTATCATAACCCCAAACAGATGTTCTTTTTGTCCTTTTGTTAATTTAATTCTAGCAGCAAAATAACATTTTGAAGGCATTAGTGTTATCCCTTCTTAGTGTAATTATAAAGCGAGTTCAGTGCAACAAGACTCTGGAGGCTGAAATGTATTCATGATTTATAGCTCTGACTAGTTCTATATTTCTGCTGAAGGTACAAAAATACAAATATGGGGCTGGAGTTTAGCTGTTTATGCTTTACATATAATCACCATTAAGAATCAAAACAAATATCTTCTTACATCTCTTTAAAGACGAAATAACATCAAAAGTTGCTTAGTCTCACTTTGGAGCACCCAAGAATTTATTGTACTCTTTCTTGTCTCATTTGTGTCTGAGCGTGTCAAGAATAATAGTAAACAGTAGGTAGAGGGAATAGTAAAAGTACAGATAAAACATCTTAGACACTTTAAACACATTTAAGAACACAGCTTATAGAACTGATTTTCTTAATCACAGACACTCACTACCTAATAAAAAGGAGCACTACCAATTCCAAATCATAGGTTTCTTCCCGCAGAGCTCTTCATTCAATACGTGAGGCAGATGGCATGCTGCTGTAGAGGTGGCTGCCTTCTGATGCATTTCGTCCTACTTAACAAGCTCCTCTGCTCATTGTCCTGAGGTCTGGATGTCCTGAAGAAGTTAATCTATCCTTAAGGGCAATGATAATCTCACATCTCCTTTAGATCAGGCTCTGCCCCAAATAGCAAGAGTCAGACTTGCCTGGCTACCTCTTCTGCTCTCCAAGTGTCAACAGTGAAAGCTACTGCATGCATGCTTCTAAGGGTATCTGGTCAGATCCAGTTATCTATTGTTTCTAGAAGCTCTCTCTTTTGCTAATCTGTGGCTTGCACACCATGAATATGAAATGGTGGTTTTATTTCACTCCACTGACAGTGGCAGTGAAAGCAGGGACTTTTTCTCTAGAGTGACCTATTTAACATGCTGCAGGTGTAAATGGAAGATGTAAAAGTGACAAAAGCAACCTTGTAAACATTAATGTGATGCTTGCTGTGATATTATGAGCCTAATGAAATCTTCTGCACACAAGAACACATAGGTGTCACGCTGGGAAACCAATGGTCTAACTCTCATCTTGTCTGCAGGCAGACTATATCTCATCAAAGCTATAAATTTCATGAGTGTGCTCCCAAATTTAAAGCCCTTAAGGAGAATGGGTTTCATGGCTCAGTAGTTTTAAAGGGCTGATCTTATTTGGCTTTGTAACTAGGAAATTAAGAGTTTTCTAAAAAACAAATCAGAATTATACCATAGCTACTTGAGCTTTTATACTGTTGCTTTAAGTGCTTGACTTCCTCTGCAGATAACAAAGTCACAGATTCCACATTGCAATCACAATGGGACAACATTTATTACCTGCTATGATTGCTCAGAAGTCTGAAATAAAGAAATTTGTTCATTCATGGCTATGTAAAAAATGTAATGGAAAATGGAGTGGTTTTCTAATCAACTTTTACAAATGCAAGTGAACCTTATTTAGTTTGATATCAGGAGGAAGTTGCCTTTGTCACGAGCAGTATCAGAACTCACTCAAGAGAAACCTGTACAGGCCTTTGGACCCACAGACTCTGGAGGAATGGCAAATAAAATTAATTTACTGTTTCTTTTTCAGCAGGTTTGGCAGTATGTTTGTGGTGACCATGTAAAACTTTTGTAGGAGGGAGTCTTCTTTTTATGAGTTGTTCACATCTAATTAAAAAAGAAAACATTTTTGTAATCAGAAAAACAACACAAAATATATTTTAGGCAGGAAAATGATACATTCAAAGCTCTTGTTTAGAGAAAAAACTATTAATGACTGTTTTGCAAAAGAATATAATGCAAAATGAATATTATGACATTCAAATAATAATATTATTACTTTTCTAAAGGTATTAGAAGCCAGAACTACTGAATCCACCCCCATTTTATCTGGATGCCCAGAAAATTACCAAGGGAAGTCACTGCCCTCTAGAGTGGAAATCAGACTCAAGGCAGGCCATGCCTAATCCAATATCAAGCCACAGGATACACATATCTGCTGTCCCCTCACATACTTTCTAACCCCAAGGAAAGTTGATAGCATTCACTGAAACTCATAGCCATGCTTAAATTAAAAAACAAAAAAACTAGAGTATGGGATCATTAAAAATGCGGTGGGTCTGTTGAACATTTTCTTTTCTTTTTTATTAGATATTTGCTTTATTTACATTTCAAATGGTATCCCCTTTCTGAGTCACCCCTCTGAAAACCCCCTATCCCATCCCCACTCCCCCTGCTCATGCCCCTCCCCAATTTCCTGACTTGCATTCCTCTATTTTGGGGAATCGAGCCCTCACAGGACCAATGGCCTCTCCTCTCATTGATGGCTGAAATGGCCATCTTCTGCTACATGTAGCTGTAGCCATAGGTCCCTCCATGTGTACTCTTTGGTTGGTGGTTTAGTCCCTGGGAGCTGTTGGGGTACTGGTTGGTACATATTATTGTTCCTCCTTCAGGGCTGCAAACCTCTTCAGCTCCTTGGGTCTTTTCTCTAGCTGCTCCATTGGGGACCCTATGCTCATTTTATTGGTTGTCTGAGAGCCATGGGTGTTTTGATTCACTTTCCAAAAGAGTATCCACACTTTTGTCTTCCTTCATCTTGAGCTTCATGTGGTTTGTGAGTTGTATCTTGGGTATTTCTAGTTTTTGGGCTAATATCCACTTATCAGCCGGTGGAACATTTTCTTTTCTTTTCTTTTTTTTTTTCTTTTTCTTTCTTTTTTTCTTTTTTTTTTCTTTTTTCTTTCTTTTTTTTTGCCACTTAGGTCTCTGTGAGCTCTTTTTTTTTATTCAATATATTTTTTATTTACATTTCAAATGATTTCCCCTTTTCTGGCTCCCCACTCCCCAAAAGTCCCATAAGCCCTCTTCCCTCCCCCTGTTCCCCCATCCACCCCTTTCCATTTCCCTGTTCTGGAATTCCCCTACACTGCTGCACTGAAAGGTCATAAATGAATCTCTTAAAGAAATACAGGGGAACATGAATAAGTTAGATACCCATATAATGGAAACACAAAAATCACTTAAAGAAATTCAGGAGAATAAGGCTCAAGAGATAGAAGCAAAAAAAAAAAAAATCTTAAAGAAATGCAGGAGAAAGTGAGTCAACTGGCAGAAGTCATGAAAGAGGAAACACAAAAATCTCTTAAAGAATTAAAGGAACATTTTCAAATAAGTGACATCACCACTTTTTAAATGTTAAAATTTGTAGTTCTTTTGTGTATTGTTTAGATTTCTATGTAACCTTTCATAGTAGTTTTGTGGTGATTATTTTTTACACTGTTGTTACAGCTATAAGAATTAGACCCTAATTTTATGAATCAGGTTACATGCTAAAAGGAGTAACCAAGGGGTCTTACTAAAGTTTTGTTGAATGGATTTAAGAACTCATATCTAGCAGTTTCCTTTTGCCAGGCAGCTGTGTGGTGTAACATCCCTGTCTGCTTCTGCTGTTTGTAGCCTAGACCTAAGGAAGGAGTGTAAACTAAACACAGTTAAGGGAAAAAATTGCTATTCCTGTTTGTGATAGAGACAGACTAATAAAAGGTTGTTTTATTTTTAACTTCTTGGAGGTTATGAAGAAATATAACTCAGATGCTATCGTAACACAATTTGTTTCTATGAATTGTGGGCTAGGATTACATGCATCATGAAGTACAAAGGAAGCTGTGTTCTCCAGGCATTGCTGGTCTCAGGCTGCCTCAGTGCCATGATTCTCATCTTGGCACGGGCTAGGAAATGAGTTCAGTAACAGGATTAAAGGGATCATAAGAACAGGAAGGTTTCATAATATAGTGGCTACCCTATAGAGATTAACTTATAGGTCATATGTCAATTAGCAAACTTTATGAAGACTTTCTGTAAAAATAAAGAATCTATACAGCCCCAGATACTATTGCAATATTCCTTAATACAACCCAGATAAGTTAGGGACATAATGCCTTGTGGGAAAGAAAATAAACTGGACTGAGTTGTGATCCAGTTTCATACCAAACTGAAAAATAAACTTCTTGTGTTTTAATATATGCAAACTCTGGTTATTTTGTTATGGAAAGCTGGTCTATGATATAATATAAATCTATAGTGTGAAAATATATAAATGGCAAATAAAGTGATTAATGACACTCATAATTATTTTGTGGCATTATGATACTTACATATGAGGCTGGGAAGAAGGCTCAGCACTTAAGAACTTATATTGCTAGTACAGAGGATCCAAGTTTGGTTCCTAGCACCCATGCTGGGCAGCACACAGCTGCCTCTAGCTTCAGGTTCAGAGAATTTGATGCCTCTGCCCTCTGCAGTTATTGCAAACAGGAGCACAGATCCCCACGCAGAACACACACACACACACATACACACACACACACACACACACATACACACACACACACACAAACACACACCAAGAATAGGTAAATCTTAAAAAGAAATCCCACACTTTTTAACAGAATATCTAAGTATGGGCTTTAAGCATCTAATTCATACACACCATTTTTCCAAAGGGAAATGTAAGGATTGACTCTAACATTCACTGTTGTAAAGTAATGGGTACATGTTGTAAAACAAGTGTTTTGGGTTTTTTATATATATCTTCTTTATTTACACTTCAAATGTTATCCCCTTTCCCTGTTGCCCCCCTCCTGGAAACGCCATCCCGTCCCCCTCCCCCTGCTTCTATGAGAGTGTTTCCCCCACCCAGCCTACTCCAACCTCTCTGCCTTCGTTTATTTATTAATTTGGGTGTTTGTGTATATGTGGAAGCCAGAGGGCAACTTTCCTGAGTTCTCACCACCATGAGGATCCTAGGGATCAAATCCAGGCCGTCAGGCTTGATAGCAAACACTCTTGCTCATGGCCCCATCTTGCTGCTACACTGAAAACTTTTCTAAAGGACATCATAAAATATTTGAATAACAGAATCAATTAAGTACAATTACTGAATATGTCCACACAGTAAATTTTACTGTGCCTCCCACAATAACATCTCATTTTAGAAATGCAGGCATCAACAGAACAGATGGCAACAAACAAAATGGAATCAACTACTTGTTTTTAAAAAATGGACAAAGCTCCTCTGGGATGTCACAGACAAACAATAGGTGTCTTCATAGTTGGTCCAATGATGCAGGGTTATATTATGGAGTGTAAAGAATGGTAGTTCGGCAATTTCCTCTATTTCACCTAAAAGATGCTCGGGGCAGATGGTTCCACGATTAAAAGCACATACTGTTCTTGCAGAAGATAAAGAGTTTGATTCCTAACATCCACTTGGTCGGTTCACAAGCAACTAACTCCACTGTTTCTGGCCTCTCTGGCTCAAAATGCTCCTGTATGCATGTGCACCTCTCCACATACACAGTTAAAAACAAAACAAAACAAAATCTAAAAGTAATAAATAAACTATTAAAATGTTAGTGTAGAGAATTATAGGTGAAGTAGAATGAAAAGTATGAGTCAAAAGAAGAATGATATTAGTGGCTACTATATAAATATTGTGATATTTTTGGGTGTCTG
Source organism: Apodemus sylvaticus (assembly GCF_947179515.1). NCBI lineage: Eukaryota > Metazoa > Chordata > Mammalia > Rodentia > Muridae > Apodemus > Apodemus sylvaticus. The sequence goes on along the minus strand of NC_067473.1, from coordinate 35,771,170 downwards.
CACTTAAAATCTTGCTGCTAAATAGAAGGTATACAGCTTTTGTTCACTCATTTCTCTGAAGGCTCACAATGCTCATTATTAAAATATGAAGAGCATCAATCTCATACTCAGAAGCACTACTGTATGCATAACCAAGGAAATGTAATGTGGCTGCTAAGGTATGAAATAGTTATCATTACCTTTTTGTTTTATAGCTCCTTTTCTCTCTTATTTTTTATTGGATATTTTCTTTATATGCATTTCAAATGTTATCACCCCCTTTCCTCATTTCCCCTCTGAAACCCCCTATCCCTTGCCCTCTCCCCAGGCTCACCAACCCACCCACTCCAACTTCTCTCTCCTGGCGTTCCTCCTCACTGGGTCAACGAGCCTTCACAGGACCAAGGGCCTCTTCCATTGATGCCCAACAAGGACATCTTCTGCTACAAATGCGGCTGGAGCCATGGGTCCCTCCATGTGTACTTTTTGGTTGGTGGTTTAGTCCCTGGGAGCTCTGGGGGGTCTGGTTGGCTGATGTTCTTCCAGTGGGGTTGCAAACCTCTTCAGCTCCTTCAGTTCTTTATCTAACTCCTACGCTGGGAACCCTGTGCTCAATCCAATACCTTTCAAAGGGACAGCCAAACATAGTGGCATACACCTTTAATGTCAACACTCCAGACACGGGAGGATCTAAGGCCAGACTCGTATACATGAGTTCCAGAACAGCCAGGACTACACGGAGACCCTGATTCAAAACAAAAACAAAACAGAAAACCAATCACCACCACCAAAAAACCTGGTAATATACCAATCTGTATAAATACGGCTGTTCTGAAATAGATCCATGCAGGAAAAAATGTCAGAGTGATTTTGAAATTGCTTAGGGCAAAACTGCTGTGCAGAGACTGAACTGCTTTCTCAGCCTTTCCTTTGTCCCAGTCCAGAATTCAGCGAAGGAGTCTGCTTTGTTAAGTTGGAGCTCCCTTCCCGATTTCCAGTCAGCATAGAGGCTACCCTTCAATAAACTTCTTGTTTGCCCTACTTCAAGTTTTATTTCAGCGTATGGTATCAATCTGCCAGCACATCCTACTGTCACACCTTTAGTGAGCTTGTCAGATGCGAGTGATAAAAATATGACCCCAGGGAGGACATATTGATTCCATTCTAATGGAGAGGACGGACGCTGCATGTTGCATTCTCTTAAAAGCGCCCTCAAAGTTCTAACCTTTATTTTAAGCAACGTTGCCTTCAATAATCGAATAAAGATATCTTCCAGAACTATGGTTCAACACACTGCAACTAGATTCATTCTTGCTGCTGGAGTTGGTAAATACCAGCTCAGAAGTCAGAAGCAGGGAAGATACAATGGCTTTAACACACTAATAAGAATGAGGCTCAGGGGTCTGAAGAGATGGGTCCGAGGTTAAGAGCACTGACTAGTCTTCCTAGAAGTCCTGAGTTTGGTTCCCAGCAACCTCGTGGTGGCTCACAACCATCTGTAATGGGATCCGGTATCCTCTGTTGGTGTGTCTGAGGACAGTGACAGTGCACTCACCTAAATAATAAATGCATCTTTAAATAAAAAAAAGATTGAGGTCAGAAAGACCTTGTAAATATATAAGCCAGAGAAGCACGTAGAGTGTTTTTGTTTTTAAATGGCCAAGAGAACTTTGTATGAACAGATAAATAGGTCTTTATTAACCATTTTTTTAAAAAAATTGTGTGCATTCGTTTGTGTGTGTGTGTGTGTGTGTGTGTGTGTGTGTGTGTGTGTGCATGTGTGTATAAACATAGGTGCCTGTATAAGAACAGGCTACAAGTGTTACTGGATCCCCTGGGGCAAGTCTTCTACAAGCAGTAAGCATTCTTAACCATTGAGTCATTTCTCCAGCCCCCTTGCTGAAATAGTTCATGGCTTAAAAATCATGGCACTACCTCTACTACCAAAGATTGTCAAATTATTTTTCATCCTTTCTGCAAATCTGGCCTATGATGTGACAAGCTAATGCAACAGTAGTTCCTGTGACATTGGCTGGTTTTCAGTATTTGCATGCATGAGCATTTCCTGTTTTCTTTTTTTTTATTCAATATATTTTTATTTACATTTCAAATTATTTCCCCTTTTCTGCCCCCCACTACCTGAAAGTCCCATAAGCCCACTTCCCTCCCCCTGTTCCCCCTTCCACCCCTCCCCACTTCCCTGTTCTGGTTTTGCCCTATACTGCTATACTGAGTTTTTCCAGAACCAGGCCTCTCCTCCATTCTTCTTGAACATCATTTGATGTATGGATTATGTTTGGGGTATTCCAATTTTCTAGGCTAATATCCACTTATTAGTGAGTGCATACCATGATTGATCTTTTGAGACTGGGTTACCTCACTTAATATGATGTTCTCCAGCTCCATCCATTTGTCTAAGAATTTCACGAATTCATTGTTTCTAATGGTTGAATAGTACTCCATTGTGTATATATACCACATTTTTTGCATCCACTCTTCCATTGAGGATTCCTGGGTTCTTTCCACTTTCTGGCTATTATAAATAGGGCTGCTATGAAGATAGTGGAACATATATCCTTATTACATGCTGGGGAATCCTCTGGGTATATGCCCAGGAGTGGTATAGCAGGATCCTCTGGAGGTGATGTGCCCAGTTTTCTGAGGAACCACCAGACTGATTTCCAGAGTGGTTGTACCAATTTGCAACTCCACCAGCAGTGGAGGAGTGTTCCTCTTTCTCCACATCCTTGCCAACACCTGCTGTATCCTGAATTTTTAATCTTAGCCATTCTGACTGGTGTAAGGTGAAATCTCAGGGTTGTTTTGATTTGCATTTCCCTAATGACTAATGAAGTTGAGCATTTTTTAAGATGCTTCTCAGCCATCAGAAGTTCTTTGGGTGAAAATTTTTTGTTTAGCTCTGTACCCCATTTTTAATAGGGTTATTTGAATTTCTGGGGTCTAACTTCTTGAGTTCTTTATATATATTGGATATTAGCCCTCTATCTGATGTAGGGTTGGCGAAGATCTTTTCCCAATTTGTTGGTTGCCAATTTGTCCTTTTGGTGGTGTCCTTTGCCTTACAGAAACTTTGTAATTTTATGAGGCCCCATTTGTCTATTCTTGATCTTTCTTTTTAATTATGTTGGTGGTCCCAGTTAGTTTTATTGTCATTCTGACACGAACCTACACTCACCTGGCAGAGGGATCCTTAACTAAGTAACTGCACAAACCACACAGGCATGTGGCCTTATCTGTGAGAGGTGTCGTGACAACAGTGGAGGGCTCAGCCCATCTTTGGGTGTCACTCTTTCTAGACAGCTGTGCCCAGGGGGTGTAAGGAAGCCAGCTCAGCCTGAGCGAGTCAAACTAGCCAGTTAGCTGCGTTCCTCCATGGCTCCCTGAGACCTGGGAGTGTAAGTTGAAGTGAATCCTTTCATTTCCAAAGTTCCTTTCAGTTATAGTGCTTATCATAGGAATAGGAAATCAGAATTCTGAGATTTCCTTATATTGGTAACTGGAACACTGGTAAGTTCTTTTGGAAGATAACAAGTGAATATAGTAAAAAGAATAAAAATAAAAATAAAGGTGAATTACATATTCCCAGAGGTTTCTTTTAGGCCATATCGATACAAACAAAAGACAACAAAACCCTTTTCTGCTTAGGTTATAAGACAAAGAAAATCTTGTTCTCATATTTTTGACAATTTCTTGCTGTTATGGTGGCCCACATCAATTTAAGTCTGTAGACAACCTTGTCTGCATAGGTATATTTAGGTTCACAAGAGTACACAGTGAAACCCTGTCTCAAAAGAACAAAAACTGAAACAAAATAAATCCCACTATCAACAAAGCCACAAAACAAAACAATAAAGAAGCCAAAAGATATTCTGATGGTTTGACCTATAAATCAGAGTTGAATTGTTTAAAAAAAATACGAATTTCAAATACAAGCTCCTATTTCAAGGACTTTATTGAGAACAGTTTTGTAAATTAGATTTTACAATTAACATTTTACAAATTAGAAATGTTATCTGCCTCGGCATAAGTTGTAGAAGCTTCAGCACACACAAGACAGTCCGTCTTTATGTCTTTGGAGTTTTCTGCTCCATGCTGAGCTCCTGAGATGCGGTTTTCTTTTCAGCTTCATTTTCATCTTCCTGCAAAATAAATTTTAGCAAACATTAAATCCTACATTTCAGAGTTTTCAGCTTGACAACATTAACAGTATCTTACCAGCAAAACAATGTACTATTCTGATTCCAAAATAAGGAAAAGATTCTCTATCTATAATTAGAAAATTCTTACTGTTTAATTATATTACATGGTATTTTCTTCTAAATGTTGATTAAAAGAAACCCATCTTTCAAGGCTTCAGAATTACTTTCAGAACACCTGCTACTGAACAGTGCTCTCTGTAGTAGGAGAGCTAGATAGCCTTTACTTTGCTCTTTGATAAAAAGCAATAAATTTAACTTGTAAGACACTTTATGTGCTCCAGCATGGCATTTTGGTCTCATCTAGCATACTTTCCTGACAGGTCTGTCAATTTTTCAATTACTTCTACCACCATATGTTATCTGAAGATCAGTCAGTTCTAAAATAGGAAACATGGACATGTCATGCTATAGAACACTTACAATCTTCTAGTTTCGATTCTAAGTGGTGGCCTCATAATTCACATCAGTTTCCCATGGCACATGGTGGATAATGAAATGACATCATAATGTCTGCTACCAGAGGAATGAAATGTACCTTGTGTGTAATATTAAATGCTGACCTTCACAGCATAAATAATAAGCATCTGAAAAAATATTTCATCCTATTTTTGGTAATCTGTCTTAGTAAATATACTCCTTTAACAATCCCAAGTACCAAGAAGTCTTGCTTTCCTGTTATTTCTGACTTACCAATATCTTTCACTTTTTATTAACTGAAATAGGCATTTCATAAAACATTACTGAGCTAATTAAAGCACAGGCAGAAATCCTCAAGTGTCTTTACATAAAGTTAATACAGTTATCTCCAAAAAATCAATCTGTACCTCAGTATTTTATAAAATCAAGTTTAAATAAATTACATAACTGTTGAGTTTTGCTTAGTGTCATTGCAAATCACGTCTGTATAAATTGCCTTCTATGGAAAAAACAAAAACAAATAGACAACAAAACCCTTTTCTACAATCAGTAAAATGAAGAAAGTGTCCTTGTCTCTAACATGAATGTTATTTTTTATTTAGACTGCAACAATATTAGGAAATTAGAGAAATTATCGATATTACCGATTATTCTGAAGCTTTACAGATATGTGAGATATCAGATGAGATTTCAGTATCATCTTGACAGTACAACTTTGCCAGTTTTCCTAACTACTCCTGTCAGTCATTTAAACTTCCCTTTAACTTCTACTGAGCAGGTTATTTTCCACCAATTGACATCTGAAGAGGTATTAGTACATACACAAGAGTTTCTAGAAATTACATTTTACTTACAACCTATGCAAAATTAAGTCTTCATTTCCTACCTTACACTGCCTTCTACTAAGTAAGACAGTGTCAGTATAGAAAATCCCTTGGTAAAGAGGTCATGGTGGTTTGAATGAGAATGCCCATCAAAAGCTGAAACAAAATGTTTGAATACATGGTCTCAGTTGGTGGAAATGTGTGGGAAAGATTGGAAAGTAAGAAGTGTGTTACTGCGCATAGCTCTGTGGTTTCAAGAAACTAGCCTTATCTCTGGTGTGCTCTTTTTGCCTCTGGCTTGTGAACCAAGATGCTAATTCTCAGCTCTTCCTGCCACCATGCCTTTGCTATGCTATCACATATTCTATAGATCTGAAACCATGAGCCCAACTCAATACTTGCTATTGTCAGTGGCCTTGATCATAGTGTTTTATCACAGCAATAGAAATGTAACTAAGACAGTACATTTTGTTAGGTAGCACTAAATTTGTCAAGATGCTTTTCAAACAAGTTCTTCTTCTGTATATTATATTCCTACTGTCTAAATGGCTGCAATTAGCATACAATTGGAGTTTACTCAATATTTTCTGAATTCTACGAAATATTGGAGAGTAAGAACAAGAGTTGTGTGTAAACCAATACACACTTTAAAAAGGCATACTGACATTCCTTATTCAACAGATATGCTTCCAGCAATCTTGATTTACAGTAACAACACTGATAAAAGAAGGAAAGCAAAAATGTGTGAAGCAGTATATGCCAAAAAAGCCATATATTTTAGATTTATTTCTTTTACTTTTAGGTATATGAGTGTTTGTCTGCAATTACATATGTATAGCACATCCATTTCTGTGTTCATGGAATATAGAAGAGGGTGTTAATTTTTCTGAAACTGCAATTATATAGATGGTTCTCAACCATTATGTCAGTGCTGGGAAGGTGCTGGGTATGTAGAAACAGGTTCCTCTGTAAGAACAACAGGTACACTCAACCACTGAGCCATGTCTCCAGCTCAATAGAGTTATTAAAATTCATATCCTTTTAGTCATGGCAAACAAAGCAAGCCTTTATCATCTGCCCGGTCTACTAAGTGTGCAGGCTAATATTACTTCATTAATAAACTGTATCTAACTTTACCTAGCAATTTTAACACTACTTTAACTCAAAATTTAAATGTAAAGGGGCTGTAGAAACTGTGAGTGGTTCAGAACACTGGCTGTTCTTTCAGAGGACTAGGGTCAATTCCCCAGTATCCTCATAGAGGCTCACAACCATCTGTAACTCCAGTTTCAGGGGTTCCATCTGTTGCTGTCTTTTTGTCTCTATGGGCAACACTCACATGCACGCATGTGCATGCACGCACGCACACACATACACACACACAGGCCCATGCACACACATGAGGCAAAGAAAAAAATCCATGTACATAAAAAAATAAAAATACTGATGTATGGATATGATAATAAGTCTGGGAAGCTTAAGGTCCAGGAAGTATCTATATGTTTTGCTTTTATAGGAGAATGCTGCTATGTAAAATAGTTGTTTGCAACTTCCATTAAGTTACAAATAGTTTAGTATATGTAACATGTAACAGAAATAAGTAGGGAATCAATAAGCTAATGCATCAATATAACAGCAGTCATCTTTGGCTGACTTCCCTACCAGAAAACACACTTATAAAGTCATGTCTTGTAGCTCTGCCTCCTCTTAGAGAAATACATACTGTCTTGGTCTTGTTTTTTATTCTGAGGATTTGACCTTAAAATTTTGCCTTTTTACATCTTAAATCATTTATCTAACCATCAAAGCCTATCTATTATTTTATATGACTGCAGCTGCAGCTTAGATATGGCAAAAGATCACAGAGAGGAGTAAAAGTATATCCAGTCTAATTTCTGGGATATAACACTGAAATTGCTATAGCATGACAGTATAAAAATAAATGTAATTGATTTTACCTTTTAAAAAAATCATCCAGCTTGATCCTGTAAAGCTTTGAAGGACTGTCCTTTGGAAATGTGTACATAACATTGCAGGCCCATTTTATAAGAACTTTATCTACAGTTCAAGATTAAGCAAGTTCTTCAGGCAACAGACTGGACACCATTAATAAATAAGTGCACAGCAAGTGAAGCTGCAAGGAAGGCAGGCTTCTGCACAGCATCTCTCCTACGGCACAGCGAGTGCGAGTCGGCAGCGCCTCTGTGGCCGGTCTTTTCACTTTGCTGAGCTAAGGCATCTGCTTGTTTCCCAGGGAAAGAAGACCCCTGCTACATGGTTCAGTTTCTTAGTGACAGTCCTGACAAGCTTGGCATTTGTTTCATGAAGGGTCCCTGAAGCACCAGCGAGAAAACATCCCCTTTGGGGAGCTGGAGCGCACGCAGGCGTGCTCCCAATGCTTAGGCTTGTTACTCAAGCTCCAGGGAACCATGATGCCACGTGACCTTGGCCTGCTCTCCTCAGACGCGTGTGCAGTCATATGACAGTAACACACACATCACCGAGTGACCACATATGGTTCACAAGCTTCCTTGTTGTTGTTGTTATTATTACTATTTTACCCTTGACTACGGCAAAGAGGAGAGATGTTGTTTCTAGGCCCACAAGGGACATGTAGTAATGGTCTAATATTCTAGGTGGCAGAGAATGAAGCATTATTGGGAAAGAGAAACAAGAATAAACACTGTCTTATTTGTCAAATGGAAATCCTTCCTACTGCATAGAAATTGCATGATTTCCTTTAAATGAAATTTTAAATTTAATGTGGGACAAAGACTCCTTCTATTTCACTTTATTAACTAATGCATTTTTCTTTTGATAACAGCTCAAATACTTGATGCTAATTAATGAAACCAATCCACCTTCTTTTCATTTAAGCTGAAACCAACCCCATGCAATGGCAAATGATTTTAAAATCTGAATATTTTACTGCTCAGATAACTTCTGTATTCAAGCTATAGTGTACAAATAAAGGCATTAGGTTTACCTTGTAAACTGCTATGTTTTAAAGAATTTCTTTTAAAGGTAAGATCATAAAAAGGCACACAATTTTCTTTTGTTTGATTACTTAAGTTTGAAACCAAAAACCCAGTAAATACCACATCAGCCATATGTTCAAGATCAATGTTACCTAATACTAATAAGTATTAGTATTGATATTAGTATTATTAGTGATGCTAATACTTAGCACCACTAAGCCAATGGAGGCAGGAAGAAGGGCACATCACCTGCAGTCTTTCCTTGAGCTTATACTGGGAAAGCACACAGCAGGTATTCTATAAAAGAACTCAACAGTAGTGTGAAAAAATGCCACGGTCAGGGATGACAAAAGTTGGAACTGTCACAAACTGGAGAAGGCTAAGATAGCATGATCATTTAATGCAGTCTGGAATAGTGGACCATAAAAAAGACTACTGGGAAAACTGAAGATCTTGATAATAAACACAGGGTGGTCAATAAAATCATCTGGTAACACGTTCTAGTTATGATAATTATACAATTGTTATACAAGATGGAAACAGTAGGAGGGAGCTAGGAATTATCTATCCTATTATCTGTAAGCTCAAAATGTTTCAAAAAACCACTTCAGTATTAAATAAATGGCTATTTGTTTCAAATTATAATATTTAATTGGTTTTCTAAATGAAATGATATATGAAATGTGTGGGAAAACTCCACAAGGAAAAATACAAAACAAAACAAAAACAAAACACCAAAAAATGAAGACACCCATACATCTATAGTTAAAGAAAAAAGAAACACTTTCTTCCTATGGATCTATATAAAATTCCTTTGCTAAAGGTCTGAATGGCTAAGTGATATTATTGTTTTATTTTATTGCCTGTGAGACTCTGAATTTTCTTATATTTCCACTGTGAGCACAGGCTATTTTACTAACTAGAAAACATGACTTTTATTGAGTCATCTTATAGTTTGACTATACAAGCTATTTCTATAAATAAGTGAGAAAAATGAGGGTCTATGTTTACAAAAAGAGTGAAATCAGTTGTTTTTCCTTTCTTAGCCATGCAATTCTCAGAAAGGATGCTTGTTGCTGCTGTAGTTAAGCAAACTAGAGTGCAGATAAGCAGTAACTGGAAATGATTCTAATTTGTTTAAAAATCTTAATATGTCTTTGACTCATCAGAAAAGGAATAGCTATTGAAATAGAATGTAAATTTGTAATCACAGATATGTATATGTTTTAACAATATTTTTTAAAGAAGTAAGTTGTGTATCTTTTAAAGACACTAGTAGAACAGTTTGCAGTCAGCTGGAAGGGGGAGACTGAGCCTCTCAGAGATGAGACTTCCTCCTGGCTGCTCAATGCAGAACAGTCAGGCTTGGACCTACTTACACACACGCAAAAACAGGGTCAGCAAGCTATATTCATGTATATTTACATACATATGTGTGTGTGTAACAACAATAATTAAAAGAAAACAAGGCTATCAACTGGAGAGTTGGGGGGTGTGGGGGGGGGACTAGAAAGAGGGGAGCTCCGAGGGGCTGGAGAGTAGAAAGGGACAAGGTGCTGCAATGCTATTTAATTAAAAACATATTTTTAAAAAGTTTGCAGTCAATAGATGAGGTGCAGAAAGTAATACACCCAAATTGTTTCAAACTGCACCCAAACACCACTTTTATTATTATTATTATTATTATTATTATTATTATTATTATTATTATTAATATTAATGTTTGATATAGGGGGCACACATTAGTTTTAACTCCCAACAGTATTTAATACCATGCTTTACTAGACAACATGCTCATGCTCCCCAATGAGGAAAAATTTATCCTAATAACTGGAAAAATACAGATGATAATGAAAATGTTTCAGGCAAAATGAGCACACTGCATACTTCAGACTAAAATTAATTGGAGTTTTTAATGCTTCACAATTCCACCGTAACTTTTTGAATGGTGCATTTGCTTCACAGTCATAAACACTTGGGTCATTAAGTAAAGTGTGAAACGTGTGTAATGTGCTACACTCAACAGCCTTTGGCCCTTTTCTGTACTTCTGCATTCAGCTTTCCAATGCACTGAAGAAGCGATTGAGGATTCTAATTACATTTCCTGACTTTGCATATTTGAGATTCTTATTTCACTCCATACAAAAGGCAATTAATCTACCATTTTACAACTGAATTCCAACTTTAGTGGGCCATCGTAGACACTGAAGTGAACTTACAAGAAATGCTTAATTAAATTTACTGTAAAAAGTATATGGGTTTTTCTTATGACACAGTTGCATATTTAATTAAAAATCCTAGGAATATAAAATAAAACTAAAGTAACATTAGATTCTCTTAGTAAAACAGCTCAACTACACATATCATTAAGTGAAGGGCAGCCTAGGGTATTGCTCAGTGGTAGAGCTCTTGTCTAGCAAGCAGGATCCCATGGCTCCCATCCCCAAGCATCTCAGAAATAGCAGTATTTTACTTCTGTTTTTCATTTATTCAAACAAAAGACAGTAAAAGAAATCTCTGTTTTACTGAACCTCACAAAAGTCTATCCTTTATTTCAGCAACAAGTCAAATAGAAAGAGAGTAGGGCATAGGTGAGGACAAAAGAATATGTTCTAGATGAGAACAATCGCGTTACAGCAGACTCTTTACAAATGTCAGACCAACTGCTAAGTTTATATCTGCCCAAAGATATAAAACCATTGCAACTTTAATAATATGGACTTTTGAGGAATTTATCCATGAGTGTCACCCATATCTGTATTATTCCCACCTGTTCCTCTTGCCCTCCACATACGCCCATGCTCTCCCCCATCCCATCTCAAATTCATGCTGTCTTCTATAAAATTATTATAATTACTAGCCACATACCTTCCAGAGAGACAGACAGAGAGGGAGAGGGAGCTACAGACAGACAGGAGACAGAGAGCATAACACTCCACTTAGGAGCATTACTCAGGTGTGTGCAGGTTTACAGCTAATCTACTTTGGTATTTTAAATTCCTTATATACTTTGATCTATGAGAGCCAGACAATTGTGAATATTTTGTGATAATTTTGATGTTAAGGAACAACTTAGTAAGTCATTAAATGCTCAATAGTTAAATTTTTTCAATTTAAAAATTCCTAAGTAATCTCAATTCAGAATTCCTTCAGTATACAGTCTTTTATTCATTGCAAAATCTACATCAGAGTGAAGGAGAGTTTTAGGATAATTAGAATTACAGCTATGATATATATGGAAACCTCTTTTCTTTCTTACATTTCTCCTTGGTCAACAAGTCATTAAGGCTAAAATGTTTCTAAGGCTGCCTATCAACAAGAGTGTGACATCAATTTCTTTCCTAACTGTCTAGAGACTTAAAACAACTCTTTGGACTGTCTTCCAAATATAAAGAATTTGAAACTCCTTTTTTAAAAGGAACAATGATAACTTTATCAGGGAAAGAAACCTCATAAGCACCATGCCAACTGATGTATAAGGTTAGCATCAGCAGAAATCCATAGTGACATATTCTAATGTCACATCCTGAGAGTGATGGTAACACAGGCCAGAGATTTCTGATTAACACACAACTTCCTAATCATAAGAACATACTAGAAAAATGAAAATGGAAGCCAGGAGGTGGTCGAACATGTCTTTAATCCCAGTACTCGGGAGACTGAAGCAAGTAGATCTTTGTGACTTCAAGGCCAGTCTGGTGTGCACATCAAGTTCCAGGACAGCCAGAGCTATACAGAGTTATCCTTTCTTGAAAAACAATAAAGGAACAAAAAAGCTGCATTGGAAAGACATTGTATAAAATAACCAAGTGCCAATCATTACCAACAGAACAAAATTAAGAACACTCAACTGATAAAACGAAAGTGAGCTTTTACTGCATTATGTCCAGAAGACACAAGAGGCAGCACTGGCAGCATCTAGTAAATGCCAGTATTTACTTCAGAGAACTGTCTAAGGTTTCTTTCTGGTTTATGGCTGGTAACTCCTCTGTAAATTGTTAATGGAAAAAGGAGCTGGACGAGAGCATACAAGCTTGCTATCCCAATTTTTTCAACTCTTTTTATAATCTAAAGTCATCTTGATACAAACATTAAAGGCAAATGAACTTCAAACACTTTGAAGTAAAGATTTCTTCACTTTGTTTTTAAGTACTATGTAGTAACAATTGAAATACTACACAGGGCCACTCCTTCTCAGTAGGCCCATGCCCCCACATGGGTGTGTCTTACTTTTTCCTTGTCCCCCTCTCTTTACAATAAAATCTGTGTTTAATTAATGTCTGTACATAAAATGTCTTCACAAAACTCTTAACTCTGCCTCAAAGAGAATTCAGAAGTATTCAATTATAAATACCAGAGCTTAGGTGCCTCCACAATATTGATAGCTCATTATAGACTCTACACTGTAAATCAGTATTTTCTGCCTGTCAGAAAATCAAAGTTATTGAGAAATATTTCACAAGTGAAACTCATGTTATATAATTTTTTTAGTTCTTAGACTTTAAGAGCTATTAGAACCTGATTTAACTGTATTGTGATTAGTGTAACTGTAAATGCTGTAATGATTTGTAAATACAGTTTTCATTTTCAACTATATCTTCTTTGCCTAGGAGACATTCTCATTAATAATGACGTTTTACTTTAATACCTTGAATCAGGTATTTCAAAGTGTCAACTATATAGAAGAAAAGAACCTTTTCACTTAAACACAATAACAACCTCTGTATTATTTGAAAATGTCAGAAACCTACTTCTAAAGAACTATCTTCGCTTCTGCTACTGGTGACTTATAGACAAATGTCTATTGATTAAACAAGATTCTTACTTTAGCAGAATCTGGAATATATTTTAAGTAATCTGGAATATATTTTAGCCCCTTGGCATCATATAGGGAAAGTCTGCTTTTTAATGATTAATAAATACTGTACAAAGCTGGGCTACGGCATCAGATACTTTCTTCTCTCCAAAGTTAGGTTTCTTATATCTTCAAGATGAGTCATTTCTCAATCTAACATAAACTGCTCTTTTATTAAGACTAACTCCACATCAAGTGTTAAATCTTTAGAAATAAACTTTTTAGAAACCAAATTATAAATACCTTTTTTTTAAATGATCTGACTAAACTCTCTCAAATGGACTTATTTCAAGTTGAGTGCTATTTTCCCCAGAGTAAGCCCATTAATCTTCATTGTTTTATTAGAAATTAATAGTTCATTAGATTTCCAAGTAACATATCTCCTATGGCACATTAACTTTTTATAGAATGAAAAGGATATTTTATTTACTACAGAAAATTTACTTTGTAAAACTCACATGCAAAGAAAAATCCTCTGTAGTGGTACTTTATTATCAGGAACAAACACATAGTGTATGCTTATTTCCTGAATTTACAGATTATCTCTTGGCTATTGAGTAGCTTTTAAATTAAATTTAAAGCCATTTGCTTTAAGTTATTACTATAATGAACTCATCTACTAGTATATATTTAAACAATTCCCAAATGTAGGATAGTTGGCAAGATTTAAATCACTTATAAAGCTTATATGACAATGCATCATTTAACCAATGGTCTCTTTAAGCAGCTAATGATTCTATTGATATAATATACTTCTCAATGTTTTACAATATAGAATATGAGACTATGACAATATTATTCCATGTAATGAAAACTTTAAATATCCCATTTAAAAAGAAAGTTATGTAAGCTATGCCCACAACCATCTTTGATCAAATTAAATAGCTGTTTGATATTACTATATTGGACTTTAAAAAAAGGCCACTCCTACATAGTCCCTGCCACATGAGGCTTATAATATGCTAAAACAATATAGTAAGTCACTGAAATTATGATATGTAAAATTCCAGAAAAATATAGGACCCTTTAACTTTCAGGAGAAAATTCTAGGGAACATATCCTGTTGTAATTTAAATGATTTTTATTCTCCATATCCAGGCATTTGAATACTTGGTCCCCAGTTGGCTATTTGGGACATGTGGCCTTTTTGGAGAAAGTTTGCCACTGGGAACAACCTTTGTATTGTCAAGAGACCAATTGCATTTTAAGTTCTCTGAGACTGTGATCTCCATTTGATATGTGGGCTCGCAGCTTGTCTTTTAAGTTCTCTGAGACCACAATCTCAGTTTGTTATGTGGGCTCGCAGCTGGTCTCTAGTCACCATGCCTCCCCATTCCCATGCTTCCCAGCCAGGATGATAACACGTATCTCTGGAACCATAAGCCACTAATAAACCCTTCCTAAATTGCCTTGGTCATGGGTTTTACCATAACCACAGACACCTAAGACAGAAGCTAGTTCTAGGTAGTGGGCTAGTGCTGTGATAAACCTGATCATTATGGTTTTCGAAGGAACATGGAAGATGTTAGAGGTTCTAACATGTGTACAAAAGTGGTTGTACTGCATACTGTAAATAGAGGTTAGTGGGCCATTCTAGTAGGAGTCTGGATGAAGACAGTGGTGCTGAGAGCGATGGAAACTGTGGAAACTACAGAGGCCCAATTCAAGTGGTTTAGAGGCTAACAGTCTTAGCAACTACCTAGGGGACCATTCTAGTGATATTTTGGTTAAAAGGTGGCTTTCTGGATTTGTCCTAAAATCTTGCGTGAAACTAAATTTAAAGGTAGTGGAATAATTTTTTTGGCAGAAAGATTTCAATACAGCCTAAAATTAACTCTGTCACATGGTTATTACTTATCACTCTTATGCAGATCTATAATGAAAAAGAGCAGCTGGGGCAAAATGAAATAAAAAAAATAATATACAGTTTGAAGGAAAAAATAGCACAACAGCCAAGGTTTACCATGAAAGACATAAGGACATTAATTTAAATCATTGACAACTATGCTTTCTGAATATTTCTTTTTTTTATTGGATATTTTATTTACATTTCAAATGTTCCCCCTTTCTTGGTTTCCCCTCCAAAAACCCCCTATCCCACCCCATCTCCCTTGCTCACCAACCTACCCACTCTCACTTCCCTGTCCTGCCATTCCCCTATACTGGGGCATCGAGCCTTCATAGGACCAAGGGCCTCTCCTCCCTTTGATGTCCAACAAGGTTATTCTCTACTATATATGCACCTGGAGCCATGGGTCCTCCATGTGTACTCTTTGGTTGGTTGTTTAGATCCCAGGAGCTCTGGGGGCATGGGGTACTGATTGGTTCATAGCTGTTCCTCCTATGAGGCTGGAAACTCCTTTAGCTCCTTGGGTCCTTTTTTATAGTTCCTCCATTGGGGACTTTGTGCTCAGTCCAATGGTTCATTGAGAGCACCTACCTCTGTATTTGTCAGGTACTGCCAGAGCCTCTCAGGAGACAGCTATATCAGGCTCCTGTTAGCAAGTGCTTATTAGCATCCACAAAAGTGTCTGGGTTTGGTGACAGTGTATGGGATGGAACCCCAGGTGGGGCAGTCTCTGGATGATCTTTCCTTCAGTATGCATACTTTGGTTTCCCTTCTTCTTGAGCTTCATTTGGTCAGTAAATTGTTTCTTGGGTATTCCAAACTTCTGGGCTAATATCCACTTATCAGTGAGTGCATATTGTGTGTGTTCTTTTGTGATTGGGTTACCTCACTCAGGATGACATTTTCTAGTTTCATCTATTTGCCTAGGAATTTCACGAATTAATTATTTTTAATAGCTGAGTAGTATTCCATTGTATAATGTACCACATTTTCTGTATCCATTCCTCTATTGAGGGACATCTGGGTTCTTCCCACCTTCTGGCTATTATAAATAAGGCTGCTATAAACATAGTGGAACATGTGTCCTTATTACATGTTGGAGCATCTTCTAGGTATATATGAAAACTTTTGATAACCATCTTAACTATCTTTGTAGATTTTCCAAAATCAGTGGTCTTTCCTTTTAGCAGCAATATATTTTTTTCTTTTTTTTATTCGATATATTTTTTATTTACATTTCAAATGATTTCCCCTTTCCTAGCCCCCCCCCACTCCCCGAAAGTCCCGTAAGTCCCCTTCTCTCCCCCTGTCCTCCCACCCACCCCTTCCCACTTCCCCGTTCTGGTTTTGCTGAATACTGCTTCACTGAGTCTTTCCAGAACAAGGGGCCACTCCTCCTTTCTTCTTGTACCTCATTTGATGTGTAGATTATGTTTTGGGTATTCCAGGTTTCTAGGTTAATATCCACTTATTAGTGAGTGCATACCATGATTCACCTTTTGAGTCTGGGTTACCTCACTTAGTATGATGTTCTCTAGCTCCATCCATTTGCCTAAGAATTTCATGAATTCATTGTTTCTAATGGCTGAATAGTACTCCATTGTGTAGATATACCACATTTTTTGCATCCACTCTTCTGTTGAGGGATACCTGGGTTCTTTCCAGCATCTGGCTATTATAAATAGGGCTGCTATGAACATAGTAGAGCATGTATCCTTATTACATGGTGAAACTACACATAGGACTGAGCCTTATGTGTCCTGTGATTTCTCCTACCATACATGGTTTAATATATACTCAATGGCATAATAAGAATAACAATAACAAATGAAACATTATGAAAACATACTACAATGGAAATTAGGTGAATGTGGCCTCTTTTTTTCTCTTAAGACATTTTTCTGTGCCTGATTCCCCTCATTTTCACACGGTGACATGAAACAGTACAATGTTTTGGGATGAGTGAATGGAGGTAATAGTACACAGACTATCTTTCAAGCAGTATTAGGCCACAACGGAAAGGCCATGTGTACACTTGAACAGAAGCTTCCATGCCATTGGGACCATAGATCTGTTAACTTTGTTGCTAATGAATGGGTGATCTACACAGCGTGGACACAGTAGACAAAGAAATCATTCACGTTCTAGGAAGGAAAGAGTAGGCTAGTTAGACCGTATCTGATATTCAGAACAGTACAAAGCAGAAAACTGAACAATTATTTCTAGAACTTTCCATTTGTATTTTTAGATGCTGGATGACTGAAAGCAAAGAAAGTAATACTGAAAACAAGGGGAGGTCTACAGTTTTTGGGCAATAGTCAGGATTTGTTGTGACACAGTTCTTAAATCTTGAGAGAACATACAAATAGGAGAAGCAGAGGGTGCCCTGGAAACTGGTGCAAGGACCAACTTCTAAGCAAAATGACATTCTGATATTATCTTGTTAACACGGCTCCTAGGACCTTAAAAAAGGCTCACATAAGGATGATCAGGGCTATGGAGTTCTCAAATGATTGACAGCAACAAAGAAAAGGTTATTGTCTAAAGACAGAAGCACAGCTACTATTTTAAGAAAACTCAAAGTATACAGAGGTAGGACCATGTAGGATTTGGGGAAAGGTAAAAATTTATCCTTAAGAGTCTTTAAAAAAAAAGATATGATATACAATCAAATTAACATACACTTTTGATGCAATGCTATAATTAAGAAATACGTAAGGTTGTGAAATATATTTGTGTGATTATGTATAAAGTATATATAGATATATACATATGCATTTATATAAAGAATATATATACATATTTATATATAAATATGTATTCATATAGGAAGTTGTGAAATATTTATATATTTTTATATAAGAACAGGCAATACATGCAGAGAATTGTATGACTTTTTTGCTTAATTATCTTTCAAAATAGAAAAATCTGTATTTGAATGTCTGTACATTTTCAACTTTCACTATTGCTTGCACTGTCTTGTTGGCAATAATGTATTTAAAAAAAAATTCAAGCAGGAATGCAAGTAGCACGAGCAGGCATATTCATCTCTGCTCCAGTTTGTCTCCTCTCAGGTTAGGCACCCGAGTCACTGGTAGAATTCTCATAGAAGAGGTCTACTTCAGAAATAGATGTTGTTATATGTCTCACACACACCACGGCAATACAGTGCATATTTAATAAGAGGCTGATTTCTCCAAGGCTGTATAGAATGATGACAATATGCTTGTTTTCAAAAGCTGGGATCATTACAGCTAAATTCAAGGTGATAAGTGGAGTACTGTTACTTAATCTTATTTTGAATACAAATAAGAAAGAAGCAAAATCCACTCGTATTTGCATATACAGAACCGTCGATAGTCATTTTTATTAATGATTACAAAACTAATATCATTTAGTAAAGACCTTAAATTAGCAATATAAGGAAAATCAATAGTGGATAAAATTACATTAACAACCTTTTTCACTTTATATTAGCAATTTGTTAAGTACTTTGCTGAATTTCATGACTTGATTAAAGAGGGAATATTACCTTCCTCTATTTATTATGAAGAAAAGCAAATTGTTACCTTACAAAAGCACTGGGCACATAACAAATCCAAAGTCAGAGAAGATAAACAAAACTGCTTTCCCACAGATGTCTCTTCAAGATTACACTTTCCTAATGGGAGTTCACTGGCTTAAAAAACTAGACGGTATCTCATGTAATGACCATATGGCCTATTCTGTTAACTCCAGAAAAAAAAGCAAGTCAGTCCCAGAAGATACAACTGATTTCCCCAAGGCCCTGTAGCTAATTAATAGCTGAGCTTGAATCGTAGTTCATGGGTCCTGAATTACAGACTCCAACTGCACACCTGGTTAAGTCAACATTGAACGGGTACCATTTCAATGCTTAGGATGACAAACAGTACATACAAAATAGTTTGTTTATGTTTGTGTCTATAGCTCAAATAATATTATACTGAAAAGTAAGTATGCTATTTGACCCCAAATACCTGCAGGCATAGACTCTGGAGTCAAATAACCCTGTGTGAATCCTGCTTTAGTATTTAGTGTTGGTATGACCTCAGAAAAGGCAATGGGAATCCCAGACTCAATTTCTTTAGCTGTAAAATGTAAGACCTAAAATAGAGGAAAAAACCCAACATCAAAGAACGGCTTTGGGGTTAACCTACCTAAACTAAACTAAACTAAACTAAACTAAACTAAACTAAACTAAAATAGTACAAGTGCACACTGTGGTTTACAAAAAGAAAAAAACAGAAAATGTTTGCGAGATAGCAAATACTCAAAATCATGTAGTCTATCATCACACAGCTAAAATTAGATTTCAAAAAATTATAATGTAAATATAAACTCAGATGCAAAAGGAAGAAGTTAAGTGATTTTTCTTCTTTAGAGTGAAAACAATTTTTACTTCCTATTTTAAACGATCTTATTATTTCTATGCAAATAACTCAGGAATTATTGAACTTCTATCATTGTTTCCTATTTGTCTATTATGCAACAAAGATGCATTTACTATTCACTAGGCCTACTTAAATGATTGAAAGGGAAAAAGAGTAGTGAGTAACAACATATTTTTCAATTCCAATGGGGAAAACTGTCAGACAATATAAAGATTATTTTATAATACTTTGATATAGTTGAGAGAGAAGACGAAGTGATAGAAATTGGCTACATACTTATCTTCGGCTGTAATGAGGAAAGTCTGCCATGACAGAGGAGCTGAGGCCTGAATGGCACATCAGAACAGTTCATGAAAGGGACAATCTAGGAACAGGGAAGAGGCTAAAGACCCAATGCCCACACATGCGCAGTTTGCATGAACATCAGAAAGGTCAGGGAGTCTGGCCTGGGGGGAAATGTCAGGCTAGCTGAACAATGCTATTGAGGCTTCTCTGAGAAGCCATGGAGTGGCTAAGAATGTCAGCTTCCACAAACATAGTTGAGCAAGGGTCTTTGTGGGTGAAGTATTTGTTGGGTATATGCCTAGGAGTGGTATAGCTGGGTTGGGAGGTAAAATTATTCCCAGTTTTATGAAAAACCCCAAATTGATTCCTAAAGTGCATGTACAAGTCTGCACTTACTAGCCTTGGAGGGTGTTCTTGCTCCACACCCACACCTGCATGTGCTGTCACTTGAGTTTTTGATCTTAGCCATTCTGACCAGTTAGGATGAAATCTTAGAGTTGTTTTGATGTGCATTTCCCTGAAGACTGGGGATTTTTATTATTATTATTTTCTATATTACTTGTTTACATCCAAATGATTTTCCCTTTCCTGGTTCCCCCCTCCCATAAGTCCCATAAGCCCTCTTTCCTCTGCCCATTCTCCAATCAAACCCCTCCTACTTCTCTGTCCTGGTACTCCCCTACAATGCTGCATCAAGCCTTTCCAGGACCAGGGTCCTCTCCTTCCTTCTTCTTGGGAATGATTTGATATGTGAATTGTGTCTTGGGTATTCAGAGCTTCTGGGGTAATATCCACTTATCAGTGACTGCATTCCATGTGTGTTCTTTTGTGATTGGCTTACCTCATTAAGGATGATATTTTCCAGATCCAATCATTTGCCTAAGACTTCCATGAATTCATTGTTTTTAATTGCTGAATAGTATACTATTGTGTAAATATACCACATTTTCTGTATCCATTCCTCCATTGAGGGACATCTGGGTTCTTTCCAGCTTCTGCCTATTATAAATAAGGCTGCTATGAACATAGTGGAGCATATGTCCTTATTGCATGCTGGGGAATCCTCTGGGTATATGCCCAGGAGTGGTATTAGCAGGATTGTATGATATTCAGAATACCTAAAAAGCAGGTTTCTTTTCTTACTCTTCTGTATTTCGTTAAGGCACAAACAAAAAAATAGAGTTAAATGATTAAAAAAGTAGTTGTTTAAGTGACTGGTGAAACTAAGTTTACCTGTATACATTGTCATAAGATTGCTATTAAAATGTGTAAGCTGATTTAAGCAAGACCAGGACTAAAATCAGGGCTGTGCTCCCACAATTAAATCAACAATTATATACTATCAGGAAAATACCTGCAAAATGCTGAATATTTTTCTGATACTGGCAAATCAACACATGGGGTTTGCAGATTCAATTCACTGAAATTTATAGCTGCAAACTTAAAATCTAAATAGACATTAGGTCATTAGGTAATGGTACCCCTGTGTTAAATAAGGTAGCAATCTGTTTTGAGAATTTAACGTAGAAAACAACAAACTATACATAACTATTTCAGTGCTTTCTTATTTTACAGCTACTCTCTCAAGAAGGAAATAGTGATGCTATCTCAGTATAAGCTGCAGCTGAAATGATTAAGATGGTTTTCTTTTTGACACAGGATCAGTATAAGGTCTTGTTTTTTTTTTCAAGCAATGAATTATAGCTGATACTTCAAACGTATTCTATCTGAATCTTCTAGCCCTGAAAACAGAGAAAGCATAAATATTTATTCTATATAAACTGAGCAGACGCAAGATGAAGATAAAAATGATTCATTATGGCATATTGAATAATGGCTATGTATGCCACTGTAAGAACAGAAAAGGTCATTAGGTATTGCTACTGTCTTAGAAATCCAAGATGGCTAAAGTTAGCAAGAAAACTAAACATTTGCAGTTTTACTTATTTGAGGTATTATGTGTTTTTGTGTCCTAAGATTTATGAATAATTAAGTTAAGTGTAAAGCATATATTGGAGAAAATCCAGTAATGATGTAGTATCACACAAAATCCCCCAAACAGAAAATTAATGGCCAGCAAACCTATTTGGTTACTTATTCAGTTTACCCTTGACATTTCTGCTTTTAAATATTCACATTATAAACCCTTAACATTTGGTAGGTAAGTAATTCTCACAGCCAGCTAACTTGAAGAAAATATATTGGGAGTTTGAATTTATTTTTCCTTTCATGAAATAGCATTTTTCAATTTTAGTAGGCAGTACAATAAGGAAAAGAAATTAGTGATATTAAAAACCTGTATCAAATTATAATGTTACAGAAGATAAATATTTAAAGATTATAAGGGCTAAAACCAAACAAGTTCAACTAGGTTTAAAAATTCAAAGATGAAAATACTAATAATTAGGAAGAGATCTGCTTCACTGCACTGATGCAACACAAATCGAATTGAAAGAACAAAAATCTGTTTAGCTGACTAAACTTCTGTGGAAACCATACATGCAATTACGTTTTTGGTGAACTACAGTCAATATAATGCAGAGAAAGGAAAATTTAGTATATTATTTTATATCAAACCAACAAGCATTATTTATTCTTTTGATATATTCCTAATAAAATGAAAAACAACAGAAAATGTTCAACAAAAGATACTGTAAATTTTCCTAGGTTACGATTACTTCTATATTAATATATCCACAAACCTATTAAAATATGTAGATCTATATAAACCAGTCTGGATTGTACTCAAATAGGTAGCACATCCTAGTCTTGACAAATATGTGGATTTAGTTAAGCTGTAAATGTTGAAAGGAGACATGGAATAGGACAGAATAAAACTGAACACAGGAAGGATGAGACTGGAACACTTCAGTGTGTCTATATACCATATATCCATGTATAGACAAGTGGGGTTCACTTCCATCTCACAGTAATACATCAGTACATTACTAGAAACACTGAGGTAATCCATACCCTATGGGGAAATTTAATCAAGTGTCTCCCTGTTCTACAATCATTTGTTGTAGGTACTATCTTAGAGGCTTCATGTTTCCTGCCATACTGCCTATGTCTTGTCATTTATTCTCAGTTCTTCAAAGACAGACACAAATTCTTGGCACCCTATTTATTGCTTAACATTATAAATTACCAAAACTGTAGGATTAGTATGAATATCATTCATTGTTTAAATGCAACCCAACTTTTCAAACCCCTTTAAATTTGGTTTCAATCTAAATCAACTAGTGATTTCTATTTGTCTTTATTTCAATATGGAATTCACCAGAGTGTGACAATTAGTTTCCCTACGTGCGCTAACTTGATCCTGTTCTTTCATAGGGCTACATGTAAGGTTATTCATGAATAGAGCTTAAGAATTAATCCTCTTACAACCTGTAAACAACACCAAGTCATGTGTCAACTCTCCTCCAAATGGCTCAAGAAAGACATGAGTACACACTGACATGTGGGAATTATTAAGGGGAGAGTTCAAATATAAATATAAAATTTAATAACAACAATGCCAAAATGATCTTAATCTTATTTCTTTGTAGTAACTAAATATTTAACTTTTTAAAAAAAAAAAACCTCACTTCAATATCTGAAGAAATTTTTAGGTTGCTCGAGCCAGTCAATTTCTGTGAAAGTAGAATATCATATATGGAATATTTTCTATAGTTTTTTTCCTATGCATTTACTACTGTATATATTATTTTTCCCCTGAAGACAATAAAGAATATCAATAGAGGCTTCACTTTTACAAAATTTTAAGCTTGGACTGAAGGTAAAAGAAAATTTAGTTTTAGAAATATCTTTACCAAAAGATATAAAATACAAAGGGACAATAGCAATCATTTATTTGTGCCTAGATGGGTTGCCTAAGTTCTATGCCTACTTAAGTCATAGAATTTCAAATTCAGTTTTAAACAAGGAAAATTAAAACAGAAAAATCTCTGAAGCAGTGGCTGGATGGCACCTGTAGTGCACTGCTCACCCTGAATCAGACAGCTCACTGAAATACCAGCGTGCCTTACATGGCAAGTATGCAGCCAGCTGAGGCTTCATTGTATGCCTTAGGACAGGTTTGGCTACATTGAAAGCTATTCCTACTAAGTCTTAATAGGACTCACATTTTTTTTTCTTGGATATTATGCTGAAACTAAAATGAAATGTTTTAGCAACAAAATAATAAAGGTGGTAAGTTATGTCTCTGGATAGGGTCAGTCACAGTTTATACTCCAAAAATATATGAAAGAAAAACACATAACCTGCAAGGCCACTGGTAAGTGCCAAGTTCCTATCATTTCAAAGGTCCACACAGTACTATGTAAAGAAGCTTATAAAGGCTTGGACTTAATGTCTGTATGTGTCAAATAGTTGATACAATGCACAGTTTTCAATAATTACAAAGTGATCTGAAACCTTATCTTGTGGATTATAGTCTCTCTCTGGCTCTCTAAGAGATTAATAAATTCATTGTCAAAGGAAAAATACCGTAAGAAAAAAAAAACACACCATCACACCAAGTGTACTGGACACTAGAAAGTTCAGAAGCACAGCACCCTGGAGATGATCTGTGGTTCACATAGATATGGCTAAGGGGCAGCTGCCAGTAACTGCTTCCTCTGCCCAGCATCAAGACACTGTTGTATAACCTGTCACTAGAGGAAGAGATCAAATTTCACAATTCTGCACAGGGTTTACAGTAAATATAGAACCCTTTCACATTATCATAACATTAAAGTTATTATAAACCGATTCATTCCAGTGGAAATTATCTGACCTAGCATGTATGGGTTATAATCCTGATAAAACAGCAGATGATAGAAAAAAATAAATCTATAATTTACTTGTTAATTATTCCAATGTGAATGCTGTATAGAATGTTAGCTTAACACCTAACACTGAGGAAATTTTAAGTAAGTCAATATTAAAGGAAAGGCCAAGATCAAGGTTATTTATGCCAGTGTTGCCTAACAGTCCTTCATCATCACTCATACATTTCTTAAGTAAATACTATCCTCTGAAATTTTAGTATCAGGTGTGGTTTTGATGTGGTCTCACTCCGTGGCAACCACTGAAGTGGAACTCACAGTAATCTTCCTGCTTCAGGTAGGCATCTGAGTCTCAAGACTATAGGCATGAGTCAATACACTCAGTTTACAGTTTTTGGGGTGTTACAATGATAGGAAATTGTAAGATGGCAAAAACAAAACAAAACAAACAAAAATCAAGATAACCACACCAATCTTCCACTGTCTTATATGAAGGTAAAATGTAATCATATAAATTACTTACACTGTCTAGTCCCTAATTCGGAATTCTGACAACAGTTTTGTCAACAGTCTTGCCTCGTTCCTAATACAGAGCACTTTACTAGGGAGGATATATCATTTACCAGTTAAAATGCTTAAATATAATATACTAAGATGAAATAGCCTACATAGCAAAAAAGACTACAATCTGCTTCTCAGTTCATATACACATGAAGAACTTGAAATCCTTTCTGCCTGCATCTGAGAAAGATGCTTGTCTTGAAAACCCCTGCCTGAATAAACTACCGAGCAGCCTCTCCAGTACCTTGCCATATAGACTCAGCACTGTGAAAGTCATAATGGCTGTGACGGTGTTCACCCTTATCAAATTGTCCTTAATGTCATGGAAAATGTAGCTCTTTAAAATACAAAAAACACAAAATAGAACTGATTTTACAAAAAAAAAAAAAAAAAAGAGTAAGCTCTTCTTAACACATGCTGAGAAATTAAACTACGGTTAATAGTGCTACCCAAAAGAAAAAAAAAAAAACCCGACTTACTATTTCTGTATTTCTGACTCCTCTCCCTGCCTTCTGTTTTAAAAACCATCTGACTTTAACAAGACACATCTGAATGTATCATAAGTTAATTCTTTATCAGTTTTCATACATCATCCTTTACCTTGGTCAGCCAGCTGAAAATTATGTAAGCCATAAATTAGCTTTAAACAAGCTCGGAATCAGGCTGGAACTGGTTTTCAAATTAAAGAGCCTTCAGTATATTACAAGGTGCT
The DNA here is from genome assembly GCF_947179515.1 of Apodemus sylvaticus. Lineage (NCBI taxonomy): Eukaryota > Metazoa > Chordata > Mammalia > Rodentia > Muridae > Apodemus > Apodemus sylvaticus. The sequence goes on along the minus strand of NC_067473.1, from coordinate 35,745,306 downwards.
GTCATTTTATTACCCCAATCAATTTTGTGTGGCCTGAGGTGGAAGGAAAATGAATGCTGTCTTCATTTGCAATGGGTTTATCTCCTAAAGCAGGCTCTGGAAACGTAACTGCAGCAATGAATTGAAAGCTAAGGTTACATTTAACATTGCCAACACAGAAAATTGTTACTCCTTAACAAAGTTTGAGTTACAAGAGAAAAAAAGGACAAAGAGTATTTCCAATAATGGCAGTTAAGCCAATGTGTTTAATTAAATTTAAATAGCCTTCAAATGAAAAGAAAAAGGATAAAAACAGAGGGATCGCCATTCTCAATGCTTCATAAGTATTAAACAATTTATCAATATAGATTTCAACCTTAATCTCAATGAAAAAACATTTATTAGTTTTTCTTATGTACAAGTATAGTAGACAAAGAGTGTAGACCACTCAGTGTAGGCCTCACCCTCCCTAGCACTCCCTGAACTCACTCCCAAATGAATTTAGAGGTGAGTTCCCTTTCAGTGACAAATCACAATTTTGGACATCTACTCTTATAGAACAAGGAGAGTAAAAAATATTTCTGTGTTTGTCAGGATTTACTTAGCTTTTTGTGACGGTAACCATCTGATATCGTCATGGTTCCTTCTGTAGTGTGAGTTTCACAAAATGCTTCCACATGTCTATAGCTTATCATAGACTAATCACTAGATTTATCAAGTAACACTATCATACTACAGAAGATCTTGACACACTCAATTAATAAATGTTGACAGGCAGAGCACTCACTGGCCAATACTGACTTGGACATCACTCTGCCTCTAGCCAGCTGTGTAAGTCTGTCGTGACCATCATCTCCAAGCTAATTTTCCTTATCAGTAAAAATTTAAGGCATTTGGACTACAGTAATATTATTCTAATTTTTAACCACATAAGTACCAGTAAAACTAATTAAGTAGTTCCTGTCCCTTTTTTTTGTTCTAAAAAAAAAAACCCACATAATCCAGTTATGCTAAATGCGTATCATTTTAAAAGCCAGAAGAACTTGCAATCCCTGCTAGGGAGCAGAGACAGGGAGTGCGGCTTGAGCTGAGTAGCCTAGTTTGCTTGATAATCTCCAAGCCAAATGAGAGACTGCCCCCAAAAAGGTATAGGGATCCCCAGGAATGGACATCTGGACATCTGTGACTGTCTCTGGGGTGCACACATGTTCATATACATTCACATGCATAAATTTGTGCACAACATGCACTTACAGGCACAGACAATGAACAATTATGGATATGGAATATTCAGATTCTAAACAAATTAGACACTAGTAAGTTCACTGGTAGATTGCTCATCTTAAATTTAAAAGAATTTCCCAAGAAATCATTTTCATGGTATTTAGCCCACCTACAGTGAAATAACATATGTATACAAACTGGGATAGTAGACTTAAAGTCTTGCATTCAACTAGAAGGTACAAATACAGTGTATCAGGGACTGAGGGACTAGAGGCACTGTTTTCAGATTCAAGAATTAAAAGCAAATTGTGGATAATATATCATTTGAAGAAAACTATGAAAGCTAGATAGTATTTCACAGATATACGAAAGTGTAACTTTTAGGGTCAAGAGTTATATATATAGTTATTAAATTCTAACACACAATAAAAGATTTAGCACAGCTTATGAATTAAACTGTAGATATTTATTCAATAATTTATGTGAAGCATTGTAAGCATATAGCATATCCACCAAGACAAAGTAAATATTCAAACACTTATGGGCTATAGCTCCCTGTACAATTTTGTGCAGAACATGTGGTTTTTTTTCTGCCAGATTCATTATATACTTTTAGGCAAACCAAATATTATTCACTTTAGAAGTAAAGATTTTTAAAAAATTAAACTGAATTTATATTTTAAAAATATTTGCTATAATCAATTTATATATTAACAAACATGCTAAGTATACCAGGTAGAACAGAACTATTTATAAAAATATATAATTTTTATATTTGCTGAATAGGTATTTTCTTCTCTTTTATCTTTTCTGCATATTTGGGTCATGGCTGACACAGATTTATACACTAGACAATTTTTGTGCACCAGTAAACAGCCTCAGGCATATAAAGTACAATGTAGGATACAGGACCCATATTACTTATATACTTCCTTTTGCCAGAATAATGCTTTAAAAATATTTTCAAAAGTGGCTAAGCAGGAATCAGACTAGCAGTAGAGAAGTAGACAATTAAAATATAAAAGATGTTTAATACCTGACCCTTTGTCTTTGAGAAGATAGGAAAAATCCTGCTGTAAGAGTTTTCAGTCAGGCTAGTGCAGATGACTTGGACATCAAAGATGCCAGCTCAGAGAAAATCCTGCTGAATACCAAGGGAGCAGGCAAGGAATTGAGGCTAGTCCCAAGGACTGTAGAGAAATGGAGGCTTTAAGCTGGAGGCTATGGTTGGGACATGAGTTTTCTCATCTAAGGGTTCTTGTGCTGGACGCTTGGCAGTGTTAGGGTATATTAGTATAATCATAGTTGAAGGTCTTTAGGCCATTAACAGCACTGTTTCCAGAAGGAGGGAATGGCCTTCTAATCCCGCCTAATTCCAAGGAGAAGATTGCTACAAAAGAGTAAGTCTGACTCTAGAGTCTTCACCTTCTGCTCTTTCCCTTCTAGTGAGCATCTGCTTCTGTGACGTCATCTAACATGCGATTCCTCCACCACAGCTGAAGCAATGCCACTGTTAGGATCCTGAACCTCTTAAGCTGACAGTCAAGAAAATTTGTTTTCTTTGTGAATTAACTTGCTCAAAGTATTTTTATTATAGCAACACACATGAACAAATATCCCACCAAGGCATTCTGTAATGGGGGTAGTAAAGCATAGAAGACAGAAAAGTGAGAGTCAGGGAAGAGAATGAAACAGAATGATGAGAGGAGAGGAAGAGGAGAGGGAGACATGTGGCTCTTTTTATCCTTCCTTCCTGTCCTGGAGTTTCTGACCTGGAGTGTGAAATGTGATCTTTTGAGAATGACTGAACAAAAGTAAACATTTTATTGATGGGAACAGAACTTTAAGGTTGGAGAAAAATGAAGTTGCATTGTTCCTGTGGTAAAAACAAAGACACAGATGAAAAGACATCTCTCTCTCTATCCCTCTCCCTGCCCCTTGTTTTACCTTTTCAAGACACGGCCTTACTATGTAGTCCTTGTTGGACTGGAACTCAGTCTGGAAAATAGGCTGGCATCAAACTCACGGCTTGCCTCATTCTCCTGAGTGCTAAGGTGTGCAGCACTATGTCTGCTATACAGACCTCTCCCATCCTGTGAAACCTACTTTATTCAGATTCTTTGCCTGTCTTAGAGTAGAACAAAATGAATTGTATTTCAAGGTGTTCCAGGAGAGATATGGCGAATATTAAAGTGAGTTATTAAGGAGCAGTTTGCTGTTGTAGGCTCTTGGAACTGCCTAATTACATTAACAAAATAAGATGAAGTTTAATACCTGTACTCACAACTTGTTACAGATACCTATCCATCCTCAGAATATATATATATAGTTGATAAGCTGAATGTTGGCTATTTGTTCTAACTCCCTTTGTAAACTTTGTAAACCCAAAGCACACAAGAGGCTTCATATACCTTCTCCCTAGCTCCAGCAGCCTGGCTGTAGAGGCTTCAAAGAAAAAAAAAGAAAAGAAAAGAAAAACAAAAACAAAAACAATAGCAACAACAACAACAACAACAAAAACCCCATAACAGCTGTAACTGCCATTTCAACCCCACTCTACCCCGAGACTTTCCTAAAGGCCCTAAATGTCAATTGTTTTCTAAAGGCTATAATGGTCTTTCCAGCCCCAATAGCCAGGCCCTGACTTACAAGGAAAAAAAAAATTACCCTACTGGTCCTTGAGTTTACTCCAACAATCAGACCACATAACCCCTCAATCTCAAGCCACCCTGGAAAGCTTCTCCCCATCCCCAAGAAACCCAATATAAACCCTGTGTTCTCCAGATTCTCGGCTGCAACTCACCTGAGCAGCGACAGCCACCCTCCTGGGGGGGGGGTCCCCCTCCCAATACATCTCTTGTGTCGGGTTTGCTGTGTGCTGTGACTCTCTGGTATTCCTTGGCTCACTACTGCCAGGATGCCTTTTAGAAGTTCACTGGGGAGACTTTCCTGGCATCTGCCTTACTACCACCAGCTCAAGGGATTCAGTGTATGCTTCTGGCTTCTGCAGGGATCTGCATTTACACACACATTACTCCCTCCCCCACCCCCAGGCACACATACATTTATGTAATTAAAAATAAGATTTAATAAAAGAACATGGAAATGCATATATTGCGTATACAATTAAGGACATTTGCTATATAACAAACTGATAAAACTAAAATTTTGAAAAGTAACCAGCCTTTAAATTGCAGTACATTGTTTTCCTTCTTTATAACCATTGTGAACATTCTACAATGATCACATCTTACTGTTCTGACAGGAAATGTATTTGTATCTTGTTTCAATCCTTTAGTGGCACAACCCAGGTTGGCCTTGACCTTGTCCATGCTCCTCCAATTTTAGACTCAGAATGTAACACTGTAAATAGCTGCATGTGATTTTCTTTACTGACTCCAACTTTATTTGGAAAAGTGGACTCAGAATGAACAACAATCACAAAAACAAAGAGAAAAAAAAACAGAAAAAAACATGTTTTAAAGCAGAATTTTATACATTTATTATTTTAAATATTCTTGCTGTTTTGAATTATTGCTTCCCTAATTTTATAGCTCAACTCAACAATCTACAAATATATTTACATCTATATATACCATTTCTACTATTATTTTCTACTATAATCTACTAGAACAGAATTTTCCATCATGTACACAATGTAAGCTGGGCATAGTGGCACATTCCTGGAATATCAGCTCTTACTAGGCAACTAGCCTTCATAAAAAGGCCTGAGGATAGTGATCTAGTGAGACCTTGTCTCCTAAATAAACAGGCAAACAAATAAAACACAACATATACATTGACAAAATACAGGTTATCTTTCAAAAAATTGTTTCTGCTGAATATTATGTGTGTGCACACCACACACACACACACACAGCATGAGGTTCCTGTAAGCATCTGAGTGTGGAAGTCAGAGGTTACCTTTCAGGAATAGTCTCTCATTCGCTTAGTTAGGGATGTCTCTTTTGCTAATTTTGCCTCATTGCATCCCACTGGCTAAGCGGACTGTGAGCTTCCAGGCCGTTTCCCTTTTTCTAACTCACACTGGACTGTAGGGGTACTCAGATTACAGATTCAAACAAAAGTGATGGGGTTTAGACTTGAAGGACACAAGTTGGCCTGCACACCAAGTGCTTTATGCAATGAGGCATCTCATTGGCCTAATGTATTATCTTAAGTATATCTTTGGCTGGCATTATTTTAAAATTTAATATATTTTATCATCTTATTTCAATTTTTAGCTAAAAGTTCAATAAATTAGTAGGAAATAATGTCTTCAGGGTATCAGAAATGCTCTTTTCCTGTTACTCAAGCATATTTTCAGTTAAAAAACGATTTTTATGTTTCCTTTTATGTTCATATCACTTAGATATTTTCCTATTACTCCTATTAGACCTGATACAGCCATTGCTTAAATTTTGACCTACTAAGTAATTCACAGGACCACCATTTTATATTTAGCATGAAATATACATTTTTCTTGATGTAAAATACAGGATAACATAATATGTAATTTTAGTTGTTAAGAAAACTATAAATTCTGTAGTTTAAATTTGTTAATTATATAATGATAGCTATCATTGCCTCCTAATTCTAGGATGAAATTGATGTTTTTCTGCAAAGAAACTTACACATTATTTCAACTATATAATGTAAAACTCTCACAGAAACAGGAAACTCTAATTGGTATGTTTGCAGAAATTGTGTTTCACAATGATATTGCTTTATAAAACCATCTCTTCTACAAACAAGTCATTAATTCTGAATCTCAACCACTGCTACAAAACAAGCTAAGCCTTACATAACTGGAACACTTGTTGAAGGTCATAGCACTGTAGTTAAAACTGAGTCCATAGAACAAAATAATCATGGGAAGTAGAGGGTGGGAGGGAACTGGGAGGAAGAGAAGAGGGATAGAAGAAAAAGAAGGGGGAACAGGTGTGCGATGGGGTGGGGGAGATATACAGAGGGTCAGGAAATTGAACAGAAGTGTGTAGCAATGGGGGATGGGGACCTCGGGGTAGCCAACAGAAAGTTCCAGACTCTAGGAAAGCAAGAGTTTCCCAGGACCCAACTGGATGGCATTACCTGAAAAACCCAACAGAGGGGAGGAAGAACCTGTCAAGACCATATCTAGAGGTTAGGCACAGCACCTGGTTGAGGGATGTGGCCACCCATCCTCAAAAATTTGAACTCAGAATTGCTCCTGTCTAAAGGAAATACAGGGACAAAATATAGAGTAGAGCAGAGACTGAAGGAAAGGCCATCCAGGGCTACCCCACCTGGGCATCCCTCCCATATGTAGCCACCAAGCCCAGACTGAAGTGCTTGCTGACAAGAGCCTGATACAACTGTCTCCTGAGAGGCTCTGCCAGAGCTTGACAAATACAGAAGAAGATGCTCACAGGCAGCCATTGCACTGATCATCGGGTCCCCAATAGAGGAGTAATGGGAAAGACTGAAGGAGCTGAAAGGGTTTGCAACCCCATAGGAAGAAGAACAGTATCAATCAACCAAACCCCGCAGCACTCCCAGGGACTAAACCACCAAAGAGTACACATGGGGCCCCAGCTGCATAGATAGCAGAGGATGGCCTTGTCGGGCATCAATGAGAGGAGAGGCCCTTTGGTCCTGTGAAGGCTCAATGCCCCAGTGTCAGGGTGGGGAGGCAGAAGTGGGTGGGTGGGTGGGTGGGTGGGTGGGTGGGAGAGCACTCTCATAGAAGAAGGGGGAAATAGGGGGCTTCTGGAGGGGAAACCAGGAAAGGGGATAACATGTGAAATATAAATAAATAAAATATCCAATTTAAAAAAATTTTAAAAAAAATCTGAGCCCATCTATTTTCCTGAGCAGAAACAGTTCTTTCTTCTATCCCATAGGCATATTTTGATTTTATTATAATTTAACTACTTTCCCATTATACAATATCTTTCATCATATTTAATGACAAATGAAAATTATTACTTAAATATACAAAATGCTTAATGATATACAGTCTAATTTTAGAATTGTCAAATACGAATTAATTGAAAGTCAACTAACATGACAGCACAGTACACAGGCCCTGTGTCTACAGCCCCTGGTTTATATCTCCTCTCTGAGTTCACTCAGTTTAGCTTAGGTTTGAGGATTACCTTAAAGGGTTGGATCTCACAATGATACACATATAGGAAAATATCATGTTGTACACTAAAAATGCAAAACACAAAAACAAAAACATTACCTGATAGGCAAAAGGATATATCCTTAAGGTACAACATACAAGTTAGGAAAGAAAAAAGTCACAGAAAAGTTGATGTGATGCTAAAATACTTAAATTATATGTTTAGTAAACTATAGAAAACAAATTACCCATATCTTAACTAAAATGACTGAAATCTTCCACTGATATTTAAAGCAAGAATATAAATGACACTGGTTAGGTTGCCACTTTCGCAACTTACAATATGCTAATTTACTTCAACCAGGTTTACCATCTATCTATTCCAGTTACTATTTTTCTTCCACTCCCATGATTTGTGAACACAGTAAGCATCAGAAGCCATGTCAGAAAGTTAAAGAATTCTTTATGGATGGTTGGAGCCACCATGTGCGTGCTGGGATCTGAACTCAGGACCTTTGGAAGAGCAATCGGTGCTCTTACCCACTGAGCCATCTCCTGGGCATACCCAGAGGATTCCCCGGCATGCAATAAGGACACATGCTCCACTATGTTCATAGCAGCCTTATTTATAATAGCCAGAAGCTGGAAAGAATCCAGATGACTCTCAATGGAGAAATGGATACAGAAAATGTGGTATATTTACACAATGGAATACTACTCAGCAATTAAAAAAAATGAATTCATGAAATTTTTAGGCAAAATGGTTGGAACTGGAAAATATCATCCTAAGAGAGGTAACACAATCACAAAAGAATACACATGGGATGCAATCACTGATAAGTGGATATTAATTAGCCCAGAAGCTCTGAATGCCCAAGATACAATTAGCATATCAAATGACTTCCATGAAGAAGTAAGGAGAGGGCCCTGGTCCTGGAAAGGCCTGATCCAGCATTGTAGGGGAGTACCAGGACAGAGAAAAAGGAGGGGGTTGATTGGAGAATGGGTGGAGAGAAGAGAGCTTATGGGACATATCGGGAGGGGGAACCAGGAAAGAGGAAAGCATTTGGAATGTAAACAAAGAATTTAGAAAATTAAATAAAAGAATTCTTTACTTTTTGAAAATTATTATAAAATATCCTTTTGTAATAATGCTCAAATTTTAAATATGTAAACTCTTTACTATAAAATGAAAATAAGTAAAATGATAAAATGCTATTTTAGAATAAAGGGCAGAAGGATGCTGGTGATTCCTCAAAGGTATTTCCTTCCATATAGGGTATCCTGCTGTACTTTGTGTTTAATTTTCTCAGTTCTGATTAGTTCCTTGTCACATATGGCATTCCACAGCATGGTACATAAACTCATCAGGTCCACATCACCAAAGTTAGAAAATGGCTTCGCTTTTTCAAGTTTCTAATAAGTATATGTTGAAAAGTGATTTTTAGTATTTTAATTCTGCAAATTATTTTAGAATACATTAGGAAGCAATTATCTATATTAAAATATTTTAATTATTTTGTATTCTGTAAAGAAATATATCAAAGTACGTGTATCATAAACATTGACCAATTTTATCTGAAACAATCTTATTTCCAGGTTGACTTGGTGGAACATATGTTTAATTATATTATATATTCATGGAAAAACTTTAGATTATTGAACCAATCAGATCAGTACTGATTCCAGTTGTATTGCAAAAGAATGACAGTAATCTGTTTTGCTAAAATTGCTATTTAATAAAATATTCCTATGATAATGAAGCATATAAATTCCTAAAGTAGGCAGTTTTATCATTAATTATTTCAGAACATAAGCAACAATATACAATAGTATTGTTATTGTTGGCTTGTTTTGATTAAATGTAGTCTTGCTATGTAGCTCAGACTTTCTTTACTCTTTTATAGACTATCAAGTTAATTCTTTTTAACTTCATCACTAGCTATAATTTTGGAACAGAAATGATACATTACTAGCAGCCCCAAACACTCAATTAAAAACTACAAGGCAAACAACATTTATATATTTTCCCCCAGGGAAAATGTTCTAAGAACTACAAACATGCTTAGCCTCAAAAGCACATCAATAGGCAGCGTGCAGGCTTAACCTTACTCACTAGCAAGCAGGAAATCCAGAGTTCATGTTAAAAACAATTGAACTACCTGGAACAGTTAGAGAGAATAATACATCATAGATTAAATATTTAAACTTTTAGCAAGGGGCTACAGAGATGACATTGGCTGCTCTTCTAGACAGAGGCCCCAGATTCAATTCTCAGTGCCTTCATGGAAGCTCTGTTTGTAACTCCATTTCTGGGGAATCTGACACCCTCACACAGACATCCATACAGAAAAATAGCAATTCACTGTCAATACCTAAACAAATAAACAAATAAAATTACCAAACCTACCTTCCATCACAGATTTTTTTTTCTACAGGACTCACATGCACAAAACAATACAAAACATCTTTTGATTGTCTTTACTTTCTACAGATTTTACACATCTTAAGCAATATGAGGTTAAATCAAAACTCAGAAAAGATTAGTGCAGAACATTTCAGTAAACTGCAGTCACTATGTACAAGGGTCAAAACTACTACATCAGGATGGGATTTACATGAAAATGATTTCTCTTTCAGCAATGCTAAATTCAGAAACCTATATTCCAACATGTATGTCATATAAAATCCCAGAAGTCAAATTAATAGTTAAAGTATTAGAAAGTCCTTTTTATGGGTCAGTTATAAGCTTCAAATTTAAAAGAACTTTTAAGCATAGATCATTTTAATATTTTTCATAAATCTTCACAATGCATAAAATCTAGACATTCAATCTCCCATATTACTAGGTTCAATTAAATGTGCTTGTTTAATGTATTGTGGCAAGATACTCCTTGGGGAAACTGCTATATTAAGTTCCCAAAGAGGCACAAATGTCAAAACTATTTACTTGAAAATAAATACATTGATATTTTGTTTTCATACATCAGTTACAGAAGTTTCATTTTCCTCCCCTGGGTTAACCACCCTTACATCCACCTTTTTCGGACCCCTAATTGTCCTGCTATTCTTGACCTTTGGACCCCGCATATTGAACGACCTTATCGCCTTCATAAAAAAGAGGATAGGAGCAGTGCAGCTGGTGGTCCTGTGCCAACAACATGAGACCCTGAGGACAGGACCTGAAGAGTATGAGTTAGTTACCCAAGACCCCTGAGCGTAGCTCCAGGATTGGAGCTTGTGCATGAAAAGGGGAGAATGAGGGACCCTACAGGCATTTTCCAGTCCCACATCCTCCTATCAGTTTCCCCCTCCCTCCTGGAGTCAAGGCTAGGCCAAGTTCCTTTCTCCACAGGAACATTCTTGAATGAAAAATTCTCAGAATGTACTGACTGATAGTCACCTGACCCTCTGGAAAAATCCCAGGTAGAGTTCAAATGTGTGTCATGCTTGCTAGCCAATAGATTTAAAGGTCAATATGCTTAGCCAATAAGATTGAACTGTAACCTTGCTGATGTAACCTGTGCCCCTAAAAAGTATAAATACTGCTTGTAATAGCCATTTGGGGTTGCCTTCTAAGTAACTCATCTTGAGGGACTAATTGAAGTTTGACCATGATGAGCCAGAAAATAAACCTCTTGTTTTTGTATAGAAAAAAAAAAAAACCACAATACTCAGTCTAGTCTACAATACTATACATGTAAGTGGGTGCACTTAATCATGTCTGTTCATGACAGGCCAGAGGCAGGTGCCATGTACCTTCCCTACCACTCAGACTCTCTTTCTAAATCCAGAACTCACTATTTTGGTTGGACTGGCTGGTCAACCCACTCCAGAGATCAGCCAGTGTGTGCCCCACCTGGTGCTAGGCTTACAGACACAGACTGCAGCACTAGGCTCTTATGTAGATGCTGCTGATCCGCGCATATGTCCTCATGCTTACCTGCACAGTATACACTTTACCTACCGAGCCTTCTTCTCAGTCCCTGTAGGTGTGATATTCTTATTGAAGGTGCATACCACAAAAATTTAGGAAATTGCATTTTATAAAATAAACATTCCATGTTTATTAAAAATTGGCAAGTATTTAAGAAAAAACTAAAGAACTCTCTATAACTAGTAACAATGAAATATGGAAATTAAATTCACTATATGAACCTAATTCAATCTATGACCCTACCAGTACCATTTTATACTAAAGGGCATTACTAAGACAGACCGCTGGAATGAAACCGAGGAGCAGAACAGGGATGCATGAACAGAAGCTTTCTGATTTTTGTTGTTTTATCTGTAAATGTAGGATGACAGGAAACCACTTCTAGGTTTTCATGCAGAGCTGTGATTATATCGTCAGAGAGACTCCTCAATTACAGGACAATGACTATTTATATCCATGGAATGAATATATTAAATTATTCACCAATTTCAAAAACATTAAATGTGTTTGTCATTTAATATTATGTACCTATTCTTAAGTGCTAAGTTTCTAGAGAACACCCAAGTCCTTATGATTGGATAACAATATAAGTGAACCAAACAAAGTCAATTATGATGAAATTAGTATTATAAAAACTAATTGTATTTTTATAAATGTTGCAATTTTACAGAGTCTAGAAATATTTTAAACTTTTTATTATAAAATATATTCAGGCCTAGAGATTACAATAGAATGTTACATATAATTAAGTTAAATGTCACTTTGTTTCATACTTTATTTGGAGGCCTCTGGTGAAAAGAACAATAAAAGAGAAGTTTCAAAGAGCTCTTGAGACAGCTTCCAAAGCAGAAAGGACTGTAATGGAATCAGAATGGGAAGCTACTAAACTAAGAAGCCAGTAAGGATGGAAGAGCCGGGAAGACTCAGAGTGATTCCCCATGTCAAATAAGGACAATGAGGCTTCTGAACAGTGCCAAGCATTTGGTTTGGATAGATGGATGGAAGAAGAGATGCAGGGTAAATGTAGATCAGAGAGAGAAAGAAAAAATGCTTAACTTTTGTAGGCACAAAGCATTAATGAATGACAGAAACTAATTTGTAAATAACCAAAATTTTGAAGCTTAAGAAAAAAGTTTCACAATGCATCTGTGTTAAGCTAGAATAAATCTTGACTACTTAAGAATATTTCTGATTCAACAACATTATAAAATTAAAATTAACTTTAGAATAACAATTTCATCAAATTTGACATCATTTTCATACTGACTTAACTTATTTAAAAAATGGCTCTCATTTTACAATAAGCCTTTATTTTCCTTATAACTGTATGGAATAATAATATTGTTAACCCATGCCTGAACCTTATGTCCTCATGCAAAGATATTCAGCATTTCTGAAAAATGAGAACAAATACCAAGAATCTAGCTATTCTTTCAGGGCCTTTAAACAAACAAACAAACAAATAGAAACTATAGACTGCCATAATTGAAAGGTAAAAGCCTGATACTCTGAAAAATTCAGAGTTTAATTTAGAAGATAAATGTAAAGCTTAATTTGATTTTTTTGTTTGTTAGTGGACATTTTGCTTTCATTTGAGTAATTATCTAAGAAAGATGTTAATGAGCTGTATAGGAAATGGCATTTTTTATTAGATATATTCTTTATTTACATTTCAAATGTTGTCCCCTTTCCTGGTCCCTCCCCCCACCTTAAAATCCCCTAACCCATCCCTCCTCACCCTGCTCACCAAAATCCACCTACTCCTGCTTCCCTGACCTGGCATTCCCCTACACTGGGGCATCCAGCCTTCTCAGGAGCAAGGGCCTCTCCTCCCTTTGATGTCCAACAAGGCCATCCTCTGCTGCATATGGATCTGGAGCCATGGGTCCCTCCATGTGTACTTTTTGGTTGGTGGTTTACTCCCTGATTCAAACTGTTGTTTTTCCTATGGTACTGCAACACCCTTTAGCTCCTGGGGTCCTGTCTCTAACTCCTCTACTGGGGACCCTGTGCTCAGTTCAATGGTTGGCTGAACTTTGCATTTGTCATGCACTGGCAGAGCCTCCCAGATGACAGCTGTATCAGGCTCCTGAATTCCCAGGGACTTATTTGATTTTCATCCTTTCTAATAAGCTAAAATAAGTTTATATTATTAAAATTAATTTTAAAATGATTTGAGTCTATGAAACAACCCTAATATATTTATTTGCTTCATCTTAAGATGAATCATCTCCAAAATAAAATAAGATTTTATTGTTAAGCTCTTTGACTAACAGTTGTTCCCTGCTATGGCCTCAAAGTACTAAATTAGCAGAGCCATTATCCTATTACAACAATATTTAACATGCTAGAGTAATATGGAAGCCATACAAAACAGCTAAATGCTCTACATTGGAGGAAATTTAAGCCATCTAATATAGTTTTCTTCTTCATTCTTAAAGTCAGAAAGAATGTTGTGGTATTAAAAAAAAATTGTAAGATGAAAGAAACTAATTTCTTTTCTTCAAGCCTTTAATCCCTTACCTTAGAAGATGAAGAATCACATTCCTGACATATCCATCCATAGCCTGTTTGTTTAGGAGATTTTTTCAAAGGAGGATCTAAACAGCCAAAATGGTAGCACAGTCTGCATTCATCACATCTGTAGGGTAAGCAGAGTCACAGTGTATCTAAATGTTGAAACTATTTATTTCAAAGACAAAAGAACAAAGTATTACACATAATAACTTTAACATTTAATTCTAACCTTTGTTCAGGAGATTCTGAAATAAAGATTTATCATAAAGAAGATCTAAATCTTAAATAAATCTTGTAGAGGAAAAATTGAAACAATACAATTTGCATGGAACAGCATTCTGATAAAAAAAGTTAAGAATAATAACTATATATGTAAGTATATGTGCAAAAATTAGCAATCAAAATTAAATTTTGAACAAAGAGAATTAATCATTTATCCAGTAGACAGTTCACAGAAGTCTAAGCTGTAATTTCTGTCATATGATTTATGCTTCAATTTATGCTTGTATTTTTTCAGGTTAATGTATATTATAAATGAACTTTCTAACATTTATAGCATGCTACCACAATCTATAGCAGACACAATCTCTTTATGTTAAGTAACAGAATATTTAAATATACAAGAAGAAGCCACTTCAAGGATGAATATTACTCTCACTAGTTTTTGTCAAGTTTTCTCCATGTACTTGGTGTTTCAAATACTTCTGAGGATACTTAGCACTCAGCAGATGTTTTGATAGTCTTGCCTCATATGATGTACACAATCTAAGAAAACTACTATACCTATTCTTCGCTTCAGACAATCTCATCCTGCTGACAATGAAGAAAAATCTGTATTATTTCAGTGTTTTTAAAATGAATTTTGCATCAACTGGAATCATAAGACCAAAATTGAGCAACTAGTATCAAGATGTATATATCTTACAAAATGTGTTTCATTTCTGGTTTTCTTTGTAATTTCAGTTACAGAGAAGTACTTTTTTAACCAATCAAATTTTATTACTGATTTCTCACGGTTTAGAGCATTAAAATTCAATTAAGTTACAACTAAAACATCAAAGAAAGGATTTATTAAGCAGATTACTTGAGTACAACACAAAATTCCCATTCAATAAGCATTGGGAAAATACAAAACGGAGCTATTCTTATGTATATACCAAAAGAAAGTAACTTTAAAAATGACCACAATAAAGAAAACAATCATCTATATATTTCATCAAAATTTCTTACCATACTACAAAAACCTAGCCTTTCAAGGACCCATTTCACAATTCCAGAGTCAAGTCATGCAGGCACATGTAAGTGTGAGGTAACTATACACCATGACTTACTCATTATTACTCTATAACTTAGTTCTTATCAATGAAATAAGTGAATGAACTATTTTCAAGAAAACTGAAGCTCAAGAAATGAACTTGAAGTGTACATTTACTGTAATTCCAGTTACACAAGTGAATAAAATAAAACTGGTAAGTGCTTTTTTGGTATGGTTATGGTATATTATAACACTGCTTGGAAAAAATTAAAAATATTTTAAATTTTTAAATGTTCAAATAACTGTTTCTCTGGCATTTAAAAGCAAGATTATATAGCTAATATTAAATGTAAAATAAGTATATCATATGGTAAGCCTACAGAATTAATACTTAGGTCTTCCTTTCTCAATTGAATTAATTTACCTTTCAGCAACTAAAATTTCCATTACACTAAATACTGCGATACAAAAGCCTTTTAAGTAAGACTGATTCTAAGTTGCTCAAAAGGTTTGGAATCATAGAGGAATACTGATTTAAGAATAGGGACTATAATATGTCACTAATCCTTTTAATTGACATGTTATAAATACCATTATTTGGTATATACCATTATACCATCAGGGGGAATATATAAAATCCAATTTTCTCTGCCTTTGTTACACTAGGATCATCAGCCTGAATTACAGTTGGTGCTACATTTCTGTGGCAAGTTTCTATAGTTAAGATACCATTCATCTGCCTTTTGTCTCACATTTTTATGTTCAATTTTTCCAGGTCTTCAGGGTTCTTACTTGCTTAAAAACTCTCAGCCATTGTTTCCTAATAGTATCAGTATATTTTTATAACCATAATTTTCTTACAGAACTTCTATATGCAGAAATTATGCTACCAAAATTATTAAGGCTATGCAAATTGACAGTGTTTATAATGAGGTATCTAAAAATACATTAAAAATTTTAAATGATCCAATACCTGTTCTGGTATTGGGAGCTCTTTCAGAAGATGCTGTGAAGCATTTGCTCGTTAGAGTTGACCTAATTCTTCCTGACACCTTCATCAGGATACATTTCAGGACGGCTTTCTCATGATGGCAGACAATGGGGGTCTTAGGATAGTTCTCTAAGGTCCTCGCTTACTCACCAGTAAGCAAAGTCTGCAAGTCCAAGTTTAAATAGCATAAAGCAGTGGTCTCTACCCTAGCAAGCACCAAAATCCAAGAGAGAGAAAGAAAATCACAGACAAATACCCCACTTGAAGTTTGCCAAGTAAAGAATAAATATATCTGAAGGATTTTTACAGGTTATTTTCATGTAGAAAAATTTCATTAAATCTGTTAAATTGAAACAAAATCATAACTGAAAGTACTAGTAACAATTATATCCTAAATGGCAGAGGTAAAAATCTATCAGAACTTGAAAAATTTGTGTTAACTAGGCCTACTGACAAATTTATGATACCATTTCTTAAAATCGTAGAGTATAGATTAAAATAGTAGACTCTATATCCTATGTACACACAACTGTGAAAATTGTATGAAAACTTAGCAAATAGTAGATTTTGACTATATAAAAATGTCTTATATAAGGCTAAACTCTGAAAAGTACAATAGGGTAAAAACAATTACTGATTAATTTTACTTAGTTTCTATTTCTAATAAGTACTTGAAAGCATTTTAATTGCACCTGTAACACACTTAATTTGTTAAAACAAATGAATAAAATGTATAAGTTTTCAAAAGAAGCCATTGAGCCACAAAAGTACTGTGATATAACACAACATACTTTATTAAATGAAACAAATGTCGATATAAGAAAAACATTATACCGATAGCACATTATAGCAAAAAGGCAATACTTTAACCATGAAGAAAATATAAACTTAGCAAATGAAGAACATGTCTTTAAATAAAAACTAAACTTGATGACTAAAGAAGTATTTTTAAAGTATTTAATAAATATTGTGCACATTAGACTACAGAGAATACTAAAATTTGTAGTATAGTGAAATGAAACAAATCCCATTTTTAACGTAAACAAAGTCTAACCAATTAAGTACCTATCAAGTACAACTTCCTACATACTACATTAATATTTGATAGAAACACAACTGACAGAGAAGGTCTCTATGTTACTTTATATGTCAATGATTTAGGAAAATGTAGAGACTAGATAAATGCAGCTCTACTTTCATTAAAATACTTACTTAGCATTACGATTAAGTACAGCACCCTAGAGAAGAGAAAACGATTGACCTTCCTGTGTGCTATGATCCACATAACAAGCATTAAACTGGATATTGAGTGACTAGTGACAATGTGGAAATAAGCAAACATATTTAACTCAAAATTTTCTCTTATACCCAAAAGCAAAATAGCCAAGGTGCTAGAACAGTGGTTCTCAACCTGGGGATTGTGACCTGTTTGGATTTTTTCCACCAGGACTTGCCTACGACCATCAGAAAACACAGATATTTACAATTCATAACCCTTGCAAAATTAGTTATGAAAGTGACAAAAATAATTTTATGATTGGTGCTTACCACAATGAAAAGAACTGTATGAAAGGGTCCCCATATTAGGAAGGTTGAGAACGATTGCTCTAAAGGGTTTCATTAGCTTTCTTAATTTCTAATATAATAAGCTTAATTGTGGCATATACACATATAAGTAATTCCTTAAAAAAAAACACACTCACTAGCTGTTATAAGTCAAGGAACCTCCTAAGCAAACAGTTTATGATGACATGATAAACTAGCCATTGGAAAGAAGCAGAGTCTGAGGCTCAGACTTGAAATGGGATGTATTGTTTTATGGTCATATTGGTGTTGTTGACTGTAGATATTCTGTGACCTCAATGGAGCACAGCAGTCAGGATTCCTTATATGATAATGAATAAAGAAACTGTCTCTGAAACTACGGAACACCATACTTCTTACTTAGAAACATGAGCATCCAGAGAGCCGATTGGCTGGCTCTTCTGACTTTCTCTTCAATTAGCCTTGACTATTAACACTGCTTACATAAAACCTTACTAGCAATTCAAATACAAATTCAGCAACTAACTAATAAGTTACTGCAGTGAATACTGATCAATCATTTCAATTAAATGTCTTAATACGTGGAATAAATATATACTGAGGCCCATTAAAAATTTTTAAATAATATGAACTTTCATAAAACTCTACATTCTATCAATGGTATAATACCTACAAGAAAAATATTTGAATCCTTGTAACAAGTAACAATTTTAGTGCAAGCTACTACATACATGAACATATTCTATATATGTTAATTAGAAACTTGTTTTAAGTCATATTTCACAAACATCAGACGAATGTGGAACACCTGAACCTATCCTGTTAATACTACTGGGGATTTCTCTCAGGCAGCAGTGAATGAGTGGGTGGTAGAACAGCCTAAAATTTCTCATTACAGATGGATATTGATAAAGTGAAACACTATTTGGGAAAAGCCAAATCCAATTCCACTTAAACAGTGGAATCAATTCATTATTTACATCTGCAACAGTCAGCTTGCAACTTTAAAAGTGAAATAAGAAAACAAAACAAAAAGAATGAAACCCAGAACATGAAACAGGGCAATTCATGACAATACACAATAAGGTCAAGTCTCTCTTCACAGCATGAGAGAATGATTAGACATTTCCATACCTGAAACATGTCTGCCTTGTTCTCTAATAGACTGATCTCCATCTGCTCATGCCCTGGAAAATGTTTTAGTACCACAACCTGCTGAATTCAAGTTCCACGTGCTTTTGCATCTTGCTGTTCATAATTAACTAAATATACTCCAATCAATAGTGTAGATGCTGATTTTACAGTGTAAGTAAGGTAAGTGAGAGAAAGGCTAGGGGGTCAATCTCATCTTATTTACCATGCCCAGCATGAACATCCAGTTTCATTCTATGCTATGTACCCGAACAGCAGTCAGTCTTACTGACAAGGTTATAGAGCACCTTGAGGTGCTTACCACAGGAAAGAAGCAGACATTCTTTCTATGAAGAACCACTTGTACTGTCTCTGCTCACATTCCTTACAAATATATAAATTTAAATAGTGACTCAGGCAGATACAGATAAACCCTGACTTCATATGCCTTGTTATGTCTTTATGTGTCTTGAGGAAGTCTAGTAAACACATTTAAATAGTCAAAAATAATTTCAGAAAACCGAAAATGTTTCTGAAAATGTTAATATTATAATCTGTTGCAGAATCCTTCTGAAATTTTAAACAGATTTTGGTGAAATAATTCCATATTGTGAGTCATGTAAAACATACTTATGAGGGTGTGTGTGTGTGTGTGTGTGTGTGTGTGTGTGTTGGTCTGCCATACAGCTTCAGAAATCCTCCACCATATTTTTTGATATATGGTCTCTCATTAGCCTGGTATTTGCCAGATCTGTAGGGTAGCTGACCAATCAATCACAGAGATCCTTTTGTTTGTGTTTTATATTACTAGGATTATAAGCCTGTGTCAGCTTTTCACATGGGTAGGTACTGATGATAATATTGCACTATACCAATTAAACACTCTCCCTTAAAATACCAGCCCTTTCCTGACATTTTAATATTTCTTCTGTTTCCTATTTTGTAACAAATAACTGAAAAATACCTGAGCTGGCATTCTCTTACGTATATTTTAAGATATAAATTACTTAGAAATATTTTCTCAGATAAACATTCATTTTTATCTTTAAGAGCAAAAGGCCATTAATGGGCAAAAGTTAATTTTGTACTTCATTTAGGAGATTATTAAAAGAAATGCTTCATTCTGTTCTGAGTATGACTTTTAAGAATATATCATGTAGGAACTGTGACATGTAACATGGGTCTTTTACCAAATGTGGAAGAGTATAATGTACCAATAAAAACTGAATGGTGAAGAATGACAATTTCACTGTTCTAATAGTAACCACTGTGGAAGGGCTTTTGTTAAAAATGCCACTACAACCATGCTACCTATGATTTCTCAGAACCAAAACAGAAACCCGTCAGAGGGAAGAAGAAACCCTAAATCAAAAAATATTCATTAATGTTTTCTTACCTTATACTAAAAGACAACTGGACTAAAGCATAGATCATTTGAAAAATGGTAAGCATCCATTGTCATTTCTCAAAGCTTTGCTGGAGTTCACCATCTTTTCTTTAAGTTAAGTAGTGTCAACTGGTTCTACCTTATATTCAAAGAAAGCACACTGCTTTTCCTAAGAATTATGAGTATTTTTTCCAGTGCAATAAGATCCAAAAATTACTAGTATCCTTATACATTATTTCATACATGTTTAATTTTACTAAACATTTTGTGCAATCATATAGTTCCTGTCACTACATCTTACTAGAAACACCAGCTTTACACTTGCAGTTACTATCTACAGCACTTGCTATTCTAATCCTAAAGCTTAAAATATTCCAAATGCCCTTATACCTCAAAAAGTCCACAATGATAAACAATGGAATCTCAAGAGACAGTTTTAACAATTTACATGTATATGTGCATTTCAATTTCAACAGGCTCTTCTAAATCAGTTCAAGATTAAGTGGTGCAGTAGTCAAAGTATTTCTGCCGTTGACTTAAAACTGGATGAGTAAAGAGTGAGGAACAAATGCACACTGTGAACCTCTGGGAAGACACAGGGGCTGGTGAAGATCTTTCAGCAGGCAGGCTGTGTACTCAACAAGCTCTGTATTTCCCCCATTTCATAGCTTCACATTTAAGTTCAAAAAGTAAAATTATGCAGAACACAGCAAGTTCATCTTAATAAACAATAAGGCATAAATTTGGATGTTTCTGAAAAAAATACCTAAAGACTAATAGAGATACTATGTTCATTCTTGATTTTAAATTCTAGTTATAAAATGTCCATGCTGACATCAAGTGCTTCCACAGTACTCAAGAGAGCTGTCATCTTCCCCAGTCCTTCACTTTTACAGAATACACAAATAGATATAGCATTAAATATGAGTCTAGGGATGTCCTCGTGTGTGAATACACGCAGTAAATGAGGTGATACAGACTTGCAGATCAGTGGAAAGCATTGTCCTTTTTACAAACAAATAACAGAGAGAGAATCATTCAGTAACAGGGTAGCACAGAGCAGATAAGTCCACTGGCTTCCTTTAGTTTTCAGTCCAAATACTGTATTGTCTTTTGCCAAAGAAACAAGAGGGAAGACATTTATCAACTAAAATAATACTGACAAAACATCCCCACTATTGTTTTAATAATGCATACACCAAGTGTTTCTGAATATTGTGTGTGTGTGAGAGAGAGACAGACAGAGAGAGAGAGAGAGAGAGAGAGAGAGAGAGAGAGAGAGAGAGAGAGAGAGAGAGAAGGAGAAGCGAAGAAAAATAGAAAAAAGGAAAAAATCCACACAGGCAAATTAACTGCCTTGTCTGCCCATATAATAAACCAATCAATTACATTCTATCCAAACTTGACAAGCAAAAGCACTTTTTGCAGTGATAAGCTTATGGGAAGGACAAGATAGCTGTTCTCCTTTAGTTTATATGCTCTATTGAGAGTTTTATCCACATTTTAAAAATCACACTTATATAAGAGGTTTCCGGGATTGCCTCCGAGGATGAGCTGTGGCAGAGTTGGGTCTCATGAAGGGTATCTACACAGTAAAGTGATAAGAAAAGAGCATTAACATTTAAAGATCATAGCAGCTCTGAACTATGTCTTATGAAACATACTAATAACACCACAGTAGATTCAAATAATAAAGAGACAGAAATCCTCACCCTAAATGCCATGATTGTAGGCAGGTTCACACTGATTACAAGTGAATATTTTATTTTTGAACACTGAGTTGCCTCCTCTTACATTACTGGTAATATCTCTGATTGTCAACTATGAGAGAAGGGCTTAAATATAAAGGAAAATATATGTTGTCAGTTACAATTCTGAAAAATAGCTGTGGGCTGCTTTTGTTACCAGGAATGGCAATTTTACAATACTCAAGGAAACATACAACCGTGCCTCATCTTTACACTTGGCTTCCTCTGAAAAAGACTGAATTAGAAATGCATGGCTAACAGTATTTGCTAATTCTGTGTCTTGATTTTGGTAGGAGAAATCTTAAGGGCTTCAGGTTAGAAGTAACATTTTTTTTACTATGTAGAAACAAAATTCAGCATTTCTTTCACATATTACAGCTATGTACATGAATAGTCACATCATAAAATGTTCATTTTTTAATTTAACTATTAGAAAGATGTGTTTAATGCTTCTAAGTTCCACTGAGAAAAAGAAAGTGAAAAGAGGCACATAGAGAAATAAAGCAGTGCTGAGGAGAGCTACCATGCCAAACTCAACCACAGACGCAGAAAACAAACAAAACTCCACAAGGAAAAGAATACACTGTGAAACAATGCTAAAAGAAAGGCTGAACTTATCAATATATGAGAAGCAACAGCAAGAGCTGGATCCTTTACAAATAGCAAATCCTGTTCTACATTTCGCAGTACCTTAGGCCCTAAGTGAAGAGTTTTGAATCTGAATGAGTACTTTGTCTGAACATTAAGCCATACTGGTAAAGCATATTCTATAGGGGATAAGCATTTATAATGTAAATATATTTCACTCGTAATTATGTGCAAAGTAATGGAGACTAATTGAAAAGGATTTTGTAATTACTTATGATAGTCCTTGGCAAATACATGCATAAGATATCATGGAAATCCATTTTAAACTTCAATTAAATCCAAGTTGGTCTTTAACTGTGATAAAAACAAAAGCTACTTTTAATATTCCCTTTCATACTAACTTTAATCTAATATTTTTAGTCTCTCTAGATGCTGGAATAAGCAGCACTACTTATTTTCAGCTCTAACATGTCAAGATAAAAAGCTTCAGTATTTTAAATCAAAATGTATGTTTTAACCTAGCATTTACTTCACTTGTATCCATTTAACTCACTTTGGAATTAATATAGAAAAAAATATTTTCAAAGAGTTTTAGCAACAGATGAATCAGAAAGTCTAACTGAGTCCTGCATCTTGCACTAGGTGTAGTGGTATCAGAAGTCTCTGTTGTGTCTGGCTGAGTCACATCAGTGCAATGCAGGGAGGTAGTGAACCTAATGACAAAGGCATGGGTTTGGTGTTGGTAGTTACAATGGCTTACATTCAGTATCCACTTCAATCACACTTCAAGTGCGTGGTCTTAGGCAAATAATTCTCCATTTTCTCACTGACTAGAAATAAAATTAGTTTTTGATTCCTATCTGTATCTTAGAGACTATTGATGTGATGATTAAAAGAAATCAAAATATGTCACACCAAAAATGTGACAGTAACACAGTAAATGAAAAGCCAGCAGACCTGTCAAACACTATAAAACTGTTCTGTGGGAAAGAAGTCTTAATACATAACAATTCACACACGAATGTTTAACATATACCTGGATTAATTAATTTACCAGTTTGCTGCTTCTATAGCACAGATCACTCCTATCTAAAAGAAGATAAACACATCTCACAGGTCTTACAAGAATTGACCGGCATAGCCCATGTAGAGGGCAGAGTCTGAGACCAAGAATCTAATTTGACCATTAATGTAATTTCCAGTTCAAAGATACTTGGAAGTAACATTTCGTTGTGCCTAATCCCACTGTTAAATTCCCTTTAGTTCTACGTCATTAAAATAGTGTATTTTATGCATTAAAAATCCACAAAGCCAATAGAAACTCAAACTCCTGCTATATAAATAAGATAAAACATGATGCCCATTTAGGAAACAGGAAATAAATCAAATCAAGAAAACAATGTATTTGGGTTCTGATATTAAACTGGATTAAATTTGTCTCCGGGTTTTTAGAACTGAAAATTTTAAGAAAAAACATGATGGCTCCCTTGGAGAAAAACTGTCCGTTTCTGACTAGAGCTCTTTCATACAAGAGACTTGATTATTCCTCTCTAACACAAGTTTGTTCTCTGTTGCCTCAAGTCAATGCAGGGAGATATTGCAAGTTCTAAATGAACCGTCAGAGAACACTGTTCCAGATTATTTTCTGACTTGGATATTATTTATTTTTGGAATCTCTATATTTAAAAATGATACAGACGAAACAAGGACAAGTCAATTTAATTCAAGGTAATGCATCTTACCAGTAACAGAACTGGTTAGAGATTCCCTCCTGTATGCTTAAATATATATCTCTCTGACTGTACATTTGATTGTGTGTGTGTGTGTGTGTGTGTGCGTGAATATGGATGGGTGAGTGTGCAAATGTGTGTGGAGGCTACAGTCTGAAATCAGGAGTCTTCCTCAATTACTCTACAACTCATTATAATTGTTATTTTCTTGAGATGGGAGTCCCTCACTAACCCTGTTGCTCACTGATTGGCATCAGGTGGCTGGTCAGTAAGGCCCTGGATCCTCCTGTTTCTGTCTTCAGTGCTGGGATTACAGGCATGCCCTACTATATTCAACTTGGATATGGGGCCTGAGGATTGGAATTCAAGTCTTCATCCTTACATAAGAAGCATTTTACAGGCAGGTCTCTCTCCAGACCCAAGGAGAAGCACTCTTGCTACATGAAAAATATAAATATTGATGGATTTAATATATGATCTTGTGTAAGTTAACAATATGAAATATTCTACAATGGAAAATAAGTTAAATGTACTTGAAACCAAGATTTATCCTACTTACAATTTAATATCCCAGAACAAAATAATTAAGCAAAGAAATTGAATACATATATGTAAGCCATATATAAGCTTCTTGCAGTCACTTTATGTATTCATAATGCATTAATTATAATTAATGATAACATAAAATACGAATCACATAAATTTACTTAAGGATTAGCTTTCCATACATCTAAAAATTATACAATAGTTATTAAAATGATAGAGAACATGATAATATTAAGTCACACCATAATAATTAAATGTAGTGGGCAGGTTTAGTCCTTCTACATGTCTAACAGTATCCCTAAATGAACCTGATTAGAAAAATTAGGCTCATTTTAATAAAAATTAGGAAAAAGGCATGGTGAGTGAAAATTTTGTTTTTAACCCCCATATTTTCAAAACCTTAACAGAAACGATGGCATATCCAACTATGAATGCTTGAAGAATTGAATATCCTTTTCCTAATCTTTACTAATAGAAACATATCCTTTAAAAATCACCTTTAAGTATAATGAATGATACCTTTAGGGAATTTTGTTTATTTTCTAATTCTTTCCTCAGACCTCGTCTTCTCATGATGCAACAAGAACAAAATCCATAACTTTAAATCTATTGATGACTTTATGTCACTAATTTGTACTTTTTATAAAGCAACACAGGTCAAAGGCATCAAGACAAAATTTTGAGTGTCAGGGATTTTGAAAAATGTTTAAGAACAGTAATGGAAAGAAGTCACTATTACGCCTTGCATTCTTCTGTACCATTAGCTCTCTTGTGTCCTAAAATATTCAATAAAATTTCAAGGCAGCATTGGAAAAAGACATTAAAATAGTGCACTGAAGTGCTGCTAGTCTGGTGAGGCATGACAATGAAAAATACATGACCTGGATAGCAGCCAAGACACTGGGGAAAATTTCTCAATGATCCCAAAAGAGAGCTCAAATTCTGGCCATTTTATTGGACAAAAGACAGACCCACAGGTTCTAGGAAGTGTTGTTAACAGAGCTACTGAACTCAGGGAAAGACTAGCAATAGAATGAAAGAATTGTCCATATTGCCTTCCAATACTGATCAAACAGTGAATGATGGTAGCCCTCCCCTCACATCTCCATCAGCATTTGTCTAATGTTTTATTGATCAGAGCTATTCCTTCAGCAGAAAGATGCAATCTCAAAGTTGTTTTAAATTGCTTTCCCCTAATCACTAAATGTGTTCAACATTTTCTGAGATGTATTGTAACCATTTCTATTTCTTCCTTCTGAGAACTGTCTATTCAAATCCAGAGCCCACTTCCAACCTGGTAATCTGATTCCTTACATACATTTTATTACTATTATTATTTCTTTTTATGACTACTAATCCTCTATATGATGTGCTGCTGGCAAAGTTCTTGCCTTTGTGGACTTCATCTTCACTTGTCTCTTTTGTTGCACCAAAACCTTAATCTCGAGTGAGTGGAGTTCTATTCTCAACATATTTTCCTACACAATTGTATTTTCTAGGGTACTGCTTATGTTTTCTTCTAGCAATATCAGCACTTTAGTTTCACATAAGGTCTTTCATCCATTTGGAGGCTTTTGCTGTGCTTTGTTTTATTTTTTAACAGAATGACAGATACAGGTCTAACTTCATTCTTCTATACATGGAGATCCAGTTTTCCCAGTGCTATTTGTTCAAGATGTTCTTTTCTCTGTATGCAACCTTAATGGATATCAGTGTGGGGAATACTCAGAAAGATAAAGTAGATCTACCATATGAGTCACATATACCACTCCTTGACCTATATAAAAGAATTTGCTATCCTGCTCCACAGCTATATGGTACAGCTGTGTTCCCTGTTCTATTCACAGTATCTAGGAAATGGAAAAAGCCTAAATGTCTTTCAATTGATGACTGGACAATGAAAACAAAGTACATATATACAATGAAATACACTTAACCTACACAGAAAAAAATGAAATCATGGAATTTGCAGATAAAAAAGAACCTAGAAAAAGTTGTACTGGGATAACACAAAACATGAAAGACAAATGCTATTATCTTTTATTGGATACAAATCTTTAGATAAACATATATAACGTGGAACAACTTCAGTATCCAGGGAAATATAATGGACCTTTCTGGGGGATAGAGGAACTTATGGTAAGGAGATAGGACACAAGGGCTATGATGAGGAACATGGTAAAAACTGGAGCAGCGAACTTTAACTTAGGCGAGGGAAGGGAGGCAACACAGAGAGAAAGGGAATAACAGAGATAAATAACACTAAGAATGCTGGAAAAAGCCATAGGGAATATTTTAGTTTATGTTTACTTAAAATACAAAATATAGACAAATATATACAAGTTTACGAGTATATGCACGTATACAGGTTGAAAGAATCAATGCTGTTTGAGGTGATATTAAAAAAAAAAAGTGTCTCCTAAGGAAAAGCCATCCAGAGACTACCTGGGGATCCCATATATAGTTACCAAACCCAGACACTATTGTGGATGCCAACAAGTACTTGCTGAGAGGAGCCTGATATAGCTGTCTCCTGAGAGGCTCTACTAGAGCCTGACAGATACAGAGGTGGATCCTCTCAACCAACCATTGGATTGAGCACAAGGTCCCCTATGGAGGAAATTAAAGAGAGAACTGAAGGAACTGAAGGAGCTTGAGGCCCCACAGGAGGAACAACAATATGAATCAACCAGATCCTCCAGAGCTCCCAGGGACTAAATCACCAACCAAAGAGTACACATGAAGCAAACCATGGCTCCACAGAAGCAGACGATGGCCTTGTGGGACATCAATCGTCCTGTGAAGGCTTGATGCGCCAGTGTAGAGGACTGCCAGCATGGGGAAGGAGGAGTGGGTAGGTGGGTAAAGGGAATACCTCATAGAAGCAGGGGGACGGTGGATAGGATAGGGGGTTTGCAGAGGAGAAACCAGGAAAGTAGATAACATTTGATGTGTAATAAAGAAAATATCTCATAAAAAATTTTACAAAATTGTCTTGAATTTCTAGTAATACACACACATACAGATATATGCATAGACACATATTGTGTATGTATATATATATGTCTCTATGATTTGAATTTTTGTTAGTTTTAAGAAAACCTTAAAACATGTTTCTACTCACTACTTTTTATGTCTTTTTAATTAATAAAGCACATTTAGGATAATTTTAGATTCATATACAAAGTTTGAATAAGTAAAAATCATGATTTGCACCTACTTCTTCATATACATACAGGCGCGCGCGCATACACACACACACACACACACCACTACCACCACCACTACCACCACCATCATCACTACCACCATCACTACAACAAAAATAACAACACCAATAATAAAATGACAGTAATCACATGCCAAAACAACAAAATTAACAGAAATCAACAAAACTATTCAGTGATGCTTTTCAACATCAATGGTCCAAATCCTCCCAAAAGACACTGACTAATAGAATGGATGTAAAAACAGGATCCATCCTTTTAATACATCAAAAAAAAACACACATAAAAATTTTAGCATCTAACAAATAAACTTCAAACCAAAAACAATCAGGAAGAGAGAGGGAAAGAAAATATGTACTCATAAAAGAAAAAACTTCACCAAGAAGCCATTGCCATTTTTAACATCTATTCCCAAACACAAGCACATTCAAGTTCATAAAAGAAACACTACTATAGCCTAAATTACATATTGACCTTCAAACACTAGTATGAACTAGTTTTTATTTGGACTTCATCCAAACAAAAAGTAAACAGAAATGTTGGAGTTAACTGACATCATAAACCAATGGGCAGATATCCACAGAAAATTTCACCCAAACATACAAGATACCTTCTCTTCTTGGCACCTCTTGGAACTTTCTCCAAAACTGACCACATACTTGGGCACAAATCAAGTCTCAGTAGATGTAAAAAAAATTGACATAACACCCTGCATACTATCCAACAATAGCAAATTAATGGTGGATTGCAACAACAAAAAGATTATAAGCTCATGGAAACTGAAAAACTCACTACAAAATGAAAAATAAGGTAAGAGAGAAATTAAGAAAGAAATTAAAGATGTTCTAGAATTGAAAGAAAATGAATATATAACATATTCAAATTATTTAGACAAGTCAAAGGCAGTTCTAAGAGGCAAGTTCATAGCAGTTAGAAATTAAACAAAAGAGCAAGACTGAGAGGGGGCTGGAGAGAGAGATCTCTTAGTGACATAGTAGCACACCCAAAACTCTGAACAAAAAGAAGGAAGCACACCCAAGAGGAATAAACAGCAAGCAATAATCAAAATCAGGACTGAAATCAATAAAAATAAAAGCAATAAAACAGTACAAAGAATCAATGCAACAAAGTGTTGGCTCTTTAAGAAAATCAGTAAATCGACAAACTCTTATACCAATTAACTAAAGGTAAAGAGAAAAATATATAAGTTAACCAAAACATAAAAGAAAATGGGACATAATAACAGACAGTAAGGAACTTCACAGAATCATAATGACATACTATAAACACCTTACTCCAAAACACTGGAATAGCGAAAAGAAATGGATAATTTTCTCAATATAAATCATTTACCAAAGTTATATCAAGAGTAGATAAAAATTTTAATAGATCTATAGTCCCGAATAAAAGAGAAGTAGCCACTACAAGTCTCCCAAGAAAGAAAGAAATACTGTCAATATTCCTCAAATTATTCTACAAATAAAATAGAAATAGCCAATTCATTTTATGATGACACAGTTATCCTGATACGCAAAACACATATAAACAGAAAAAAGAAAATTACAAACAAATTTTCTTCATGAACACAGATGTATAATTCTTAATAAAATATTTCCAAACTGAATCCAAGAACATGTAGAAAAGATCATTAATCACCATCAAGTAGGCTTTGCCCCAGAGATCTAGACACAGTTAAACAGAAAAAAATAAAATTACAAACCAATTTTTTTCATGAACACAGGTGTATAATTCTTAAAAATATTTCCAAACTGAAACCAAGAACATATCAAAAAGATCATTAATCATTATCAAGTAGGCTTCACCCCTGAGATGTAGACATAGTTAAACATACATAAATCAATAAATACAATCTACCATATAAACAAACTGAAAGACAAAAAGCACATGGTTATCACATTAGCTGACAGAAAGGCCTTTAACAAAATTCAAGTCCTTCATGATAAAATCCCTGGGGAGATTAGGGATTCAAGCAGCATATGCAAACATAATAAAGGAAATTTACAGCAAGTCCAAAACCAACACCAAATTAAATTGAGAAAAATTCAAAGCAATTCCACTAAAACTAGGAGCAAGATAAGGATGTCCTTTCACTCCATCCCGTTTGATATGTACTTTGAAGTACTATATTTGAAGTACTGCAGAGCAAGAAGACAACTCAATGAAATCCAAGGTGTACAAACTGGAAAGAAAGAAGATAATGTATCTTTGATAGTATACATAACTGAACTTAAAAATTTAACCATGAACCTCCTACAGGTGATAAACACTTTTAGCAAAGTAGGTAGAGAATTAACTCTTAAAATCAGTAGCCCTCCTATATACACATTGCAAATGGACTGAGAGAGAAATCAAGAAAACAACACATTTCACAATAGCTGTCAACAATATAATATCTTGTAATTTTAGCTAGCCAATCAGGGTAACCAAAGGCACATAACCACATAGACACTTACTGAACCATGCTTACTCACTGCAGCTCAACTCATAATAGCCAGTGTTGGAAACAACTTAGATATCCCTCAAAAGAAGGATGAATAAAGATAATGCACATTTACACCATGGAGTATTATCCAACCATTTACAAATAAGACAGCACGAAGTTGTAGGTAAATTTCCAGAAGTAGAAGTAAGAATCATCACCTGTAGAAAACAGAATGTGGCATGTATTTGCTTCCATGTGGATACTAGCTGTGGAGTCAATTAATGATAGTCAAGCTACATAATCTACAAAACCACACATGTTAGGTATAGAGTGAGGACTAAGAGGTTGGGATTTGGCGGACAGATAGATCTCCCTAGGAAAGGGAAATAGAACAGTTAAGACTAGATTATGAGTGGATAGAATGGGAGGATCAGGCAGGGCAGGGGAAGGAATATAGGGACAGATGGTGAAAATTAAGGTACAGTTCAGAGGTTCAATCTAAATGAAATTGCCAATTAATGGAGGAGACATTGTCACCTAATGAAGATTCTAGTACTAAGATTGGGTTACATCTAATTGAGCTCTTGGCCAAAGGAGGCCCATGGGAATCCCCAAACAAACCACACTGTTAGGAAGACTATGTTCCCCAAAAACTCAAAATTTGTGCTCCAGTCAAGGCAAAATACTATAAATGAGATAACAAGTCACCAACTCCCGAACCGGCTGAAGTAGTCAAGTAGGGAGATCTAGGTTGTTTTGCATTTTGAGCAATAATACTGTGAAAATCTGTGTTCTAGAGAACCCTTAAAAGAATCATCAACAGAAACTGACAAATTCAAGAAATGTCCACACCTTTTACATTACTATTGACCACTATAGCCTTTATCATCAGCAACTACCCTCAAATGTATTTTCACCTATCATCTAAAGTCTTTTTAACTTTAATGGGTGCCTGATGTTTCTACTCTGATGAAAAGAAGGAACAGAATTTATTTTTCTGGTGTGAATGGGTATTTTATGAAGTACATTGCATTGAGTTTTGGACAAAACAGAGCAATTTTGCTGTGTTCTAATAGCTCTAACTCGCTGCTGCAATGTGTCCATTAAAACATGAGAGACTTGAAAAGTGAATCTTTACTTATTAAATTTTTAGAGACATGAAGTTTTACACAGCCACTTTAAAATTATTCAGTCCGGGCTTTCTACAAAACAATATGGTGAACAACAGGCAGCCCTGCCTATATTGTTCACAGAAAATTAAACTATGATTTTTTTCATAATGTATGGAAAATGAAAAAAATCTCCTCTTACAACCGTACTTTTTTATTTATACAAATTTAGTACTATATTTAATTTTAGCCCTGACAACTGTATCCTGTTATTTAACCCATTGTTTTTAATTGTGCCCATAATTTAGTTCTTTGGTGAAAGAAACAAAAAAGATGTGTAAAAATATTTAAATATGACCCAATTTTTTTCTATCTTAAATATTGTTTTTATATTTTAATATTTTTAAACTTCTTAGGCATTTCATCTTAAAAATGTGATAAACCAAAGAGAGGTAAAGAGGCTGATTATTAGTATTAGGTACTATTGAAACTGTAACCTAAGATCTTAGTGTGACATTGTTAGTGTATTAATCATGTATGCTTATCATTTTAAGTGCTGCATTATCATGAAAGTGAAGGATAATAAGTATGACCTAGTTACAACCAGTTGAGCTTTGCTGTAACTGACAAAAACCATATGAAGCAATTCTTTAAGAATATTCTTTACAAAATCCATTGAGTGAAAGAGATCTGCTTTAAATTAAATTGTTAAGGTGTTCCTAGAATTGCACACTGAATAAGAACAACACAGCTGACAAAAAACATAGGCCCATTGATAGAATCAATAGGTTACAGTCAAATTCCAGCAAGATTTCAATCAACTCACATTTTATTTATGAAAACCTTTTATACATACTGTTCTCTTTTATTTATTATTTTTCTGTGCTAATTATTAAGGAATGGTAAAATTGGCTGGTCATACCAAGGACCTTGTGTCATGCATCCTTTTAAATGGTGAAACAAATGATCATGAGTGAAATTTTAACAATAATTTTTGGAAGGTTTTTTTTCATTAAAATTATATTTTCACTATCCTTTCAAAAATTTACTCCTTTACTAGTTTGGATTGAGATTCTAATCTGTGTCATAGTCTTTAAAAATAACAAAAATGCTGTCTCCTTTCTGTTAGGGTTGGAGGTGACTGGGATCTCTGCTTGGGTCTTAAAAGGGAAAAATTATGACAGTCTGAGGGCAGTCACTAATTTAGATAGAGAATGAATAGAAACTTCCACCAGTCTCCTTCAAGAATCATTGACTTCATTATCAGAAGTAGTACTGCACAACAGGAGGGGATTAGACTTAACTTTCCCTCCAGCAAGAAGGCTCTGTTGCTGCCTTAGCAGAGGAGTGTTGCTTTTATCCAAACCATTCTGGGGTTGTTAAAGATTCAATGGTCAAGGTGAGAGAAGTCCTACCCCAGCAGAAGAGAGAAAGAGAACAGTCAGGGCTGGTTTGAGTCTTGGTTTAACTCCTGCCTTGGTTAACCACCCTCATATCCACCTTGTCTGGACACCTAGTTGTTCTCCTGCTATTCTTGACCTTTGGACCCCGCATATTGAACAAGCTTATTGCCTTCATAAAAGAGATGATAGGAGCAGTGCAGCTGGCAGTCCTGCACCAACAATATGAAACCCTGAGGACAGGACCTGAAGAGTATGAGTTACCCAAGACCCCTGAGTATAGCTCCAGGATTGGAGCTTGTGCATGAAAAGGGGGGAATGAGGGACCCCATGGGCTTTTTCCAATCTCATACCCTCCTTACAGCTTCCCTTGTAAGTCAAGGCTAGGCCAAGTTCCATTCTCTACCCACGGGAACACTCTTGAGTAAAAAGGTTCTTAGAATATACTGACTGATAGTCACCTGACCCTCTGGAAAGTCCCAGGTAGAGCTCAAATGTGTGTCATGCTTGCTAGCCAATAGATTTAAAGGTCAATATGCTTAGCCAATAAGTTTGAAGTGTAACCTTGCTGATGTAACCTGTGCCCCTAAAAAGTGTAAAAACTGCTTGTTATAGTTATTCAGGGTTGCATTCGTGTCATTTGCCTAGAGGGACTGACTGAGGGTTGACTTTGACTTGCTGAAAAATAAACTATTTGCTTTTGCATCGAAAAAAAATACCAAAAATTTTTGTGTATTCAGCACTCAAATTAAGTAGAGAGTATACAAAAGTTCTGAAAATTCAATAGATAATAGAGTCACTCTGAGGGGAAACTTTTCATAAAAAGCAAGGAACATAGAATTTGAATGAAAATCTTGAAGAAGTTGTGTTTTAGAGGTATAGGAAGGATGATGGGCATTTTCAAGAAGAAGATGTGAGTAAAGACAACGAATTGGTCTGTCGGGTTCACATGTCTATATGTTTGGGGGCATATTACCCATAAGAGACATGATACAAAGTAAAACCAAGATGGCATACAAATAGCTAGGCAGATTTAGAAAGATCATACACTGGTCACTTAAAGCTGTGAATAGCTGAAACTGAAAACAAAAGACAGACTGAAGCCAGTTTGGAGGGTCTAGCAGGCTCTGTTGTAAAGACTAACTTACTCTGCAGGAACTGGGAAGTCCATGTATAAATTTAAATGCAATAAAGACAAGATCATGTGTTAGGAAGACAGCTATATTGGAAGACAGCTGTATTAAAAGCAAGAGAGTCCATCTAGCGATTATTACAATAATCCAGGAGGTTTATGGAATGTATCATATACTTCCTCACTAAGATTCTGGAAATGAAACCTATAATCCTCCATTTTCAAATGAAACCCAAAACCTATGGTCAGCTCAAAGTCACCCCCAGTAAGTGCTAGACAGACATCTGACACTAAACACTATGGAATTTAAGCACCTAGCCACTCTGTTTTATTTTCTTCTTTTCCAGGTGTTGACACTCACATGTTTGGCTGCAATGAGCCAAAACAAAGCAAAAGCTACCTTGTGAGGATTTTAAGAAACAAGTATTCAGAAAGACTTTTCAACATTAATAAATGATGAAATAAAGAAAAGTATATGAGTACTTAGAAAAAATGGAAATTATATAGTAGTTTATCTTTCTACAATAGAGACAATTTTCAAATTTCTAATCAATAATGAAATATTTATTCAATACTTTCAAAAGCCAAAATGCTATACAAAATAGCAAATTAGCTTTACCATGTTTTGAAATTAGTGTCCATGCACTCAGGTTAACGAAAGTCTAAACAAAGAAGCTGTTTTTAAATCAACAGAACATGACTTATATTCTCTTAAAGGAAGATGGTGATATCATAATCTAATACATAAATGACATAGCATATCTTTAAAAACATGTCACACACACAAAAAAAACACATGGGAATTTCATATGAAAGCGACAGAAGAAAATGCTCACTCACTACTTAAGTTATATGTAAGATATTCACCAGCTACTTAATAACACATCAGTTTTCCTTTGTGTGTGTGTGTGTGTGTATGTGTAAATCTTAGTGTCCTGGTTTTGTGTGTCAACTTGACACAGGCTGGAGTTATCACAGAGAAAGGAGCTTCAGGTGAGGAAATGCTGTGAGATCCAGCTATAAGGCATTTTCTCAATCCATAATCAAGGGGGAAGGCCCATTGTGGGTGGTGCCATCCCTGGGCTGGTAGTCTTGGGTTCTATAAGAAAACAAGCTGAACAAGCCAGGGGAAGCAAGCCAGTAAGAAACATCCCTCCATGGCCTCTGCATCAGCTCCTGCTTCCTGACTTGAGTTCCAGTCCTGACTTCCTTTAGTGATAAACTGCAATGTGGAAGTGTAAGCTCAATAAACCCTCTCCTCCCCAACTTGCTTCTTGGTCATGTTTTGTGCAGGAATAGAAACCCTCAGACAGTAAAAAGAATCATAAGAAAACAAAAATATTATCAATGTAGAAAACTATCTGCAGTGTCTACAAAGCTATGTACTAACAGTCATATTTTAAATTTTGCCATAAAAAGGGGCACTTGAAGTGGAAAGCAAATCCCAATATCATACATTAGGAACAGTTGATCTCAACATTACAAAACACAATCAAACTTCCCATTTCTATTCTTTGGATTGATAAAAATCTTTGCTACACCATTAACATAAGTTCATTGCAATAGAATATTTAATACACTTTCATCTTGTTTCTTCAATTTGAGATAAAAATGGAAAAATAAGAATTTTTATTATAGGGGACTATTACAGTAACTTATGCTCATATCTACATTATGGTAGATTTTACTGCAATAACAACAGCAGCAGCAACAACAACAACAGTAACAACAACAAACTGATTGGGGCTGGAGCTGTACCTTAGTTTCAGAATCACAGAAACTGGGTAACTGGGCATCGTGTTGTACATCTGCAGTACAAACAACTAAGGAGTTGGACCTGGGCAACATGAAACCTTATCTTTACAACAAAAAAGAGGGTAATGAGAATATATGGAGATTATTACGGATATGTACATATATAAAGATGTTATAATATTCATATTGAGGCCATTATTATGTATAAATATATAACAAATACATTTAAAATTTAAAAAAACTGATTTAGGTGTATTTACTGGAAATTTTATTATATATAATTAAGTTTGAGAAAAGTAGAAATTTCTGGCTAAATCCTATAATTGTCATGATATGAACAGAAGAGTTAGTGAAAGGACATAAGAGTAATTATTTTAGTCTCCCATAAATCCACAAGTTATGTTCCAAGATCCTCAGTGGATGCCTGAGACTTCAGATAGCACTGATGTCTACATATACTGTTTGTTTCTACTTGCCCTGTAGTAGTATTACAAGACATTAGCAGAATGAATTTGTTTAAAGTGTATACTGATTTGGTATCATCACTCTTACCCTTTAGAATAAAAGAAAAAAAAAAGGTCACATGAACATAAGCACTGCAATAGTGTAAAAACCAACCTAATAACTGTGACAATTACGAAGTGGTAGTAAATACAGTGTGGATGCAGTAAGGAAAGCGAGGACTCATATTCTGAGCAGGAGAACAGAAGCTTTCACAACTCAACGCAGAAAGACATTTAGCTAAGAGGAAAAGAACAGATGACATGAATGAAGTGTTTAAAAGCACTTGCCCCCAGGCCTGACAAACTGGCCATGTGGTGGAAAAAACCTGACAGCAATTGTTTGACCTCTTCTCTGCCAAGTGTCCATTCAGAGTCAGACTATGTGCATGCGAGACACTATACCAACTGAGCTATATCTTAACCATAATTGATATATTTGAATAACATGTACCATAATGTGGATATAGGCATAATTGACTGTAATTCATTTCTTCTTATGTACATTTTTAAAATGTAATTATAAAAATAATAAACACAATTAATTATTCTGTTCACTTAAAAATAGGAGACTACAATTAACTATAGGTAACTGCAGATAAGAGACTACTGTAGACTAAAGTAGTTTACTTCTTCAAAGGAAAAGATTTTGTGGAATTAAGAAATAATGTGCCCTTCCAGTTTCCTTCCACCTCCCCAGGCCCAAGCCAGATGAACTCGCCTGATACCCTCCCAAACTGTACAGCCTGCCTATCTCCCAGGAGGTCAGCAATAACCAAGGGCACAGGAGGTCCACAGTAAACAGGGCAAAGGAAGACTGCTCTAACCAGAGACACAAACACACAGGAGGGCCACCCTAACCAGAGACAGCACTGCCTTCTTTCATGGAGGCAGCTCTATCTCAGGTCACAAAGATCTACCTGTCTCCAATGAGGCCAGCTCCAGTCAGAGAAACCCAGGCCAGTTAACACCAATGATAACCAAAATGGTGAAAGGCAAGCACAAAATTCTAAGGGATAGATCCCAATGCATTTCGCCATGATCAGAACCCAGTTCTCCCACCACAGCAATCTCTGGATACCCTAAAATATCTGAGAAACAAGATAATGAACCAAAATCCCATCTCATGAAGATGATAGAAGCCTTTAAGGTAGATCTAAATAACTCCCCTAAAGAAATACAGGAAAACACAGGCAAATAGGTAGAGGCCTTAAAGAAGAAACTAATGAATCCCTTAAAGAAATATAGGAAAATACAATCAGGAAGGTGAAGGAATTGAACAAAATGATCCAAGATATCCCTGACAAAACCAAATTTAAACACTTTCTTTCTACTAATCCAGAACTACAGAGAATATAGGAAGGAAATATCCAACAGAAAGAGGGTAATTACATCCAAGAAAACATAAGACATTAAGCACTTCAAAACAAACCCAAAAGAAGAGATTCATACACACATAATCCACCTCCACCAACAAAAATAACAGGAACAATCATCTGTCTTTAATAACTTTCAACATCAATGGACTCAATTTCCCAATAAAAAGACACAGAATATCAGTATCCAGCATTTTTGCTGTATAAAAGAAACACAACTCAGTGACAAAAATAGAAACTAAATCAGGGTAAAAGGTTAGAAAAAAAGGTTTTCCAAGCAAATGGTCCCAAAAAAGAATCTGGAGTTGCCATTCTAATATCAAATTAAATAGTCTTTTAGACAAAAGTTATAAAATGAGATACAGAAAGACACTTCATATTTATCAAAGCATCCAACAACAACAACAACAAAAATCCAACAAGAGAAAGTCTCAAATCAGAACATCTATGCCCCAAATGTAAGGGCACCCACATTCATATAAGACAATAACACACGCACAATAATCACACAATAACAGTGGGCGACTTCAGCACTCCATTCTCACCAATGTTCAGATCATTGAAACAGAAACTCAGCAGAGATACGGTGAAGATATGAACCAAATGGATTTAACAGATCCATTAAAGAACACTGCACCCCAAAACAAGAGAATATATACATTTTTCTCATCACCTCATGAAACCTTCTCCAAAAGTGACCATATAATCAGATACAAAACAAGCCTCTGGAGTCTAATTTTTTGAGTTCTTTATATATATTGGATATTAGCCCTCTATCTGATGTAGGATTGGTAAAAAATGGGGTACAGAGTTAAACAAAGAATTCTCACCTGAAGAACTTTGGATGATGGAGAAGCATCTTAAAAAATGCTCAACTTCATTAGTCATTAGGGAAATGCACATCAAAACAACCCTGAGATTTCATCTTACACCAGTCAGAATGGCTAAGATTAAAAATTCGGGAGACAGCAGGTGTTGGAGAGGGTGTGGAGAAAGAGGAACACTCCTCCACTGCTGGTGGAGTTGCAAATTGGTACAACCACTCTGGAAATCAGTCTGGCGGTTCCTCCAAAAACTGGGCACCTCACTTCCAGAAGATCCTGCTATACCACTCCTGGGCATATACCCAGAGGATTCCCCACCATGTAATAAGGATACATGCTCTACTATGTTCATAGCAGCCCTATTTATAATTGCCAGATGCTGGAAAGAACCCAGGTATCCCTCAACAGAAGAGTGGATGCAAAAAATGTGGTACATCTACACAATGGAGTACTATTCAGCCATTAGAAACAATGAATTCATGAAATTCTTAGGCAAATGGATGGAGCTAGAGAATATCATACTAAGTGAGGTAACCCTGACTCAAAAGGTGAATCATGGTATTCACTCACTAATAAGTGGATATTAACCTAGAAAACTGGAATACCCAAAACATAATCTACACATCAAATGAGGGACAAGAAGAAAGGAGGAGTGGCCCCTTGTTCTGGAAAGACTCAGTGAAGCAGTATTCAGCAAAACCAGAACGGGGAGGTGGGAAGGGGTGGGTGGGAGGACAGGGGGAGAGAAGGGGGCTTACGGGACTTTTGGGGAGTGGGGGGCTAGAAAAGGGGAAATCATTTGAAATGTAAATAAAAAATATATCGAATAAAAAAAAACAAGTCTCAACAAATACAAGAAGATTGAAATAATCACATGCATTCTCTCGGATCATCACAGACTAAGGTAAAAGCCTACATACTGATGGAAACTGAACGACTCTTCTCAATGCTATTTGGTCAGAGAAGAAATAAAGAAAGAAATCAAAGATATTATAGAATTCAATGAAAATGAAGACACAGCATACCTAAACATATGGGATAAAATGAAAGCACACTCCAGACTAGAATCCACTTACAAGAGAAAATGAATTGTCTTGCATTTAGGTTATCTTATTTAATTTTTAAACAGAAATGTTCAATTCCTTAAAATTGAAGGAGTGGATGACTAAGCCCACAGGAGAAATCCTATGCTAAACTGCTATGTGATTTAGAAAGAAACCCAAGAATACAAATTCAGGCAAGAGAAACTGAGTATAGTCTGCTACCTGAAACTTTTTTTAATCTCTAGGCCCTCCTGGTATTTTTGACATAAGATACACAACACATTAATGTTGATTAAATTAGAAAGGCTCAGGAATGCTATGATGAAGGCAAAAAGGAAAATACATCGTAGGATGCATATTATCCATCAAAGTGAGCAATGAAAAGAAATCCAAGATCTCGTTGTGCTAAATTAGGACACAAAATAAAGCAGGATGCACTCTATTTCATGTCTTTCATTATTATTATTATTATTGTTATTGTTATTGTTATTATTATCATTAAATTTACTTAGTGTACTGGCTAGTTTTATGCTATCTTGACACAAGCTATTGTTAAGGGATATGCCTTTATACAACAGGGAGGCAGGTAAGCCTCTAGGGCACTTTCTTTTTTTTTAATATTTTTATTTTCTATATTCTTTGTTTACATTCCAAATGATTTCCCCTTTCCCGGATCCCCTCTCCCCATACGTCCCATAAACCTTCTGTAAGGCAAAGGACACTGTTAAAAGGACAAAACGGCAACCATCAAATTGGGAAAGGATAGTCACCAACCCCACATCTGATAGAGGGCTAATATCCAATATATACAAAGAACTCAAGAAGTTAGACCCCCAGGGAACCAAATAACCCTATTAAAAAAAATGGGGTACAGATCTAAACAAAGAATTTTCACCTGAAGAAATTCGGATGGCCAAGAGACACCTTAAGAAGTGCTCAACATCATTAGTCATTAGGGAAATGCAAATCAAAACAACCCTGAGATTTCACCTCACACCAGTCAGAATGGCTAAGGTCAAAAACTCAGGAGACAGCAGGTGTTGGCAAGGATGCGGAGAAAGAGGAACACTCCTCCACTGCTGGTGAGGCTGTAAGATGGTACAACCATTGTGGAAATCAGTCTGGAGGTTCCTCAGAAAACTGGACATGGCACTTCCGGAGGACCCTGCTATAGGGCACTTTCTTAGTGACTGATTGTGGGAGGGCCGAATCTATTGTGGGGCTACCCCAGAGTTGGTGGTCCTGAGTTCTGTATGAAAGCAGGCTGATCAATCCAGGGGCAGCAAGCCAGTCAGGGCACTCCCCCATAGTCTGTGCATCAGCTCATGTTTCCAGATTCCCGCCATTTGAATTCTTGCCCTCAGTGGTCTTGATGATGAAGAATTACATGGTAATGTGAATGAAATAAACCCTTTTCTCTCCAAGCTGGAGTTGTTTATGGCACTTCATCATAGCAATAGTAACCCTAAGATGAGCAGGTACCAGCTTTGTGAGATATTACTGTGACAGACTTGAGCATGTGGATCTTTGTGGGGAGGATTTTGGAAGAACATTGGAACTCTGGACTAGGACAAACACTGAGTGTTGAGAGCTCAGACAGCTACCTAAGCTTAGAAGATAAAGAGTCTTGAGAGCAGTGCTGGCTTGTGAAGTTTCAAACAAAAAAAATTTTTTTTTGAGAATCCCTTAAAGGCTCTGCCAGGTATGTTGCTATTTATAGTTGAGAATATGTTGCTTGATTAGCTGGGGCAGAATTCTTAATAAGAGACACATGTCACTAGAGTAAAACGTTTGCTTTGCTGGAAAAATGGATACTGGTCAGCTGGAGCTAGGAAATTAGCAGTGATTTAGAGATCACCAACATCACTGAGTTGAAATCTTCTGGGAAGTGTTTCCTAAGAGCATAGAACTGTATCCCAGAGGTAGCGATGATTGTACCTTATGCTGGCAGCCAGACTTGGTAGTGTAAAAGTCACCCAGGTCAGAGTTTTGAAGGCATAGGGGTCATGGAGAGCAGTGGTGGTCTGGCATTGAGAGGCACATATAAGTGATTGGTAAAGTTGCAGCCTCAGTAGCAGATGAAGCTCCAGGACCGAAGGGGTCAAGGAAGAAAAGCTGAGGATTTGTACCATAACCAGAGCACAGGATAGGCTACTGGCCAAAGTGCATTCCAGTTGTGGCAAGAGACACAGTAGCTTGGAGATCCCAGTACCATGAGATGACCAACAAAAATGGCAGGAACAGCGCACTGCACTGGAGTCTCACCTAGAAGACAAGCTATGTGTGCTGCAGAGGGCAGAGCCTGAGAAGTGACTAAAGCCCTCTACAAGAGCTCCAAAAATTTGGAGTAGACCATGCACACTTTGTACTGAGTAATCTACAGCTGGAATTTGGTTTGTTTCATTCAGATTGTGACTGATTCTTTCCTCTTCACATAAAAAAATTAACTTATTTTTGACTTTATAGGAGTTCATAATTGAGAGACAATGAATTTTAAAAGATAGTGGATATTTTAAAGAGGTAGATTTTTAAGGGTTTGATTTTAAACACTGCGGAGCTTTTCAAGTTTGTAAAACATTTTATGTTGTAATGTTAATATTAATGTGTGATCTTGGAGATGACCAAGAAATGAAAGGCTGTGGCTTCACAGTGAGAAATTTGTGTGTGAAGCTACAAACAAGTCAGGTGTACTAATTAGTTTTATGTCAACTTGACACAGCTATAGTCATGTTGGAGAGAACTTCATTTTCTTAATTGAGAAAATGCCTCCCTAAGATTGGGCTGCTGGAAAACCTGTATGACATTTCCTCAGTTAGTGATTGATTGTGGGAGATTTCAGTCCATTGTGGGTGGGGCCACCAATGGGCTGGTGGCTCTGGGTTCTATAAGAAAGCACATTGATAAAAACACCCTGTGTGACCTTTGCATCAGCTCATGCTTCCAAATTCCTGCCCTGATTGAGTTCCTGTACTTACTCGTTTTGAAATGGAACTGATATGGAACTGTGGATGAAATAAAACTTTTCCTCTTCAGGTTGTTTTTGGTCATGGTGTTTCCTTTCAGGATTAACTTGTGTTCTCAGTTTCCTAATGTGTTTTCTTTCCTCACTTATCACATAGTCAGAAGTTAGATGTATATACATATCTGTGCCTTCCTCTTTTCTTTCCTTCCTTTTCCCCCCAGACATGGCCTGCCTGTACTTGGGAGCTCACTCACTGAGCTAAACTGGCTGCCCAGCATTGACCCAGGGTCTCCTGTTTCCAGCACATAATTACATACACAGACTACTATGTGCAGCTTTTTTTATGAGGGTTCAGAGATCAAATTTAGGTTTACACAGTTGGGCCACAAGCACTTCACTAATTGAAAAAAATTTCAGTCCCCAAAATTGTTCCTTGTTGTTGCTTGTTTTGGGCAGTTCTGCCTAGGTCACACTGACTAGCCTGGAGCTCCCTTTATAGAGCAGTCTTGCCCTGAAATCAGAGGTCCACCTGGCTCTGCTTTCTGTATATTGGGATTATAACATGTGCCTTTATTCCCAGCCCCAAACAGCATTTTTGAGCCAAATCATCCATCAAGTACTCTTTGTTTACGCTGAAATATGTACTTAAGAGAACAGAAGTTAATGTGCATAATAATCACTAACTCCCACTAATTCTACGCATTAAAATTGGTTATAAATCTTTTTCCATACTATAAAAAGTACTATGAAGAACATCCTTATATACAAGGTGAGCTAACTAGAGACAATCATATATTAAGGAACCTAGGTGATCAGAAAAAGATAAATATATTTTCTCTCACATGTGGATCCTAAATAGTATTCACACACAAAATCACTCATGTATGTATGTTTGTATGCATGCATGTATGTATGTATGTATGTATGATATAAAAGCAGAAATGAAAAATAGGGTGGGGCACCAAGTCTCAAGCCATGTGTCATGACTTCTTTGGGCCGGACCACCCTTTAACAGCAATCACACATCAGATACTCTGAACATCGCCCCAGGAATCAATGTGGGTGACAGTAGCCAACATGCCTAACAATGGGGACATGAAACCTGAAGATGTCACCTCCAGCATCCAGACAAGACCCCCATTGGGGGATGAGGATATGGACACTAACCTACCCAGAACACTTTCGACCCAAATTTGCCCTGTCTAAAAGAAAAGGAGGGACAAAGAAGGAGCAGAGACTGAAGGAACAGCCAACCAATAACTGGCCCAACTTGAGACCCAATCCATGGGCAAGCATCAGTCCCTAACACTATTAAAGATACTCTGCTATGCTTGTAGACAGGAGCCTAGCTTGGTTGTGCCCTGAGAGGCTCTACCCATGAGCAGACTGAGACAGTTGCAGATATCTATATAGCCAAACACTGGAGGGAGGTCAGGCACTCTTATGGAAGAAGTGGCAGAAAGGATTGAAGGCCCTAAACAGGATAGAAATTCCATTGCAAGCCCAACAGAGTCAACTAACCTGGACCCGTAGGAGCTCTTAGAGACTCAACACCAATCAAAAGGAATACT
This sequence comes from Apodemus sylvaticus, assembly GCF_947179515.1. Lineage (NCBI taxonomy): Eukaryota > Metazoa > Chordata > Mammalia > Rodentia > Muridae > Apodemus > Apodemus sylvaticus. The sequence goes on along the minus strand of NC_067473.1, from coordinate 35,701,280 downwards.
CAGGCTGCAATGAGGCCCCGGTACATATGTAACAGTCACCATGTGGATACTCATATGCAGCTCAGTCTTCATGTTGGTCTCTAAAGATTTAGCCTGCTTCTGGCATCTGTTCTCTGAAGAGCTGCCTTGTCTGGCCTCAGTGGGAGAGGATGTACTTAATTCTGCAGACTTGAAGCACCAGGGTGGGGAATAATGGGGGTCACTTGCCCTCAGCGGAGGGAGAATGGGAGCAGAGATTCTGTGAGGGAAGACTGGAGGTGGGGTTGGAATTTGAGATGTAAATAAATAAATTAAAAAATCATTCATAGCATTAGCAAAATTACAGTTATAAAGTAGCAACAAAATAATGTTTTGTTTGGGGATCACCAGGACAGAAACTGTACTAAAGGCTCATAGCCTTAGGGAATGTTGAGAGTCACTGGCCTAGGGAAACAAAGGAACAAGGGAAAGGAAGGAGGAGGGGGGATATAACATGGATGGAGATATCTTTGTGTAACACAGTGCCATCCATGCACACTGAATGCAATCAATAAAAATAAATCTGTGCTAACTTCTGGATATGCATGTAGAAAGATCCTTACAAATAGCCCGTCTTTAATAGCCTCAGGTTCACAACTAATGCTTGTAATTTTTATTGCTAGGCTTATGTCCAGAAAAATCAGACTTAACTAATGGCTACTACTATGAAATACAGGTAATATTTTGAGTTGTCTGGTTTTCTAAACTAGAGTAAAAAGAATTCCTGAAAGTACGTGTTGCATCTCTGTCATTGCCTTTGCTCAGAAACCATCAGATGTCTGTAGTTTCCTGGGCAATCTTTTCACCACTGTTGCAGCACTATTGCTACAAGAAATAGTTAGTTAATAATAATTAATTTTTTAATGAAGAAAAAGAATAAATAGAGATTGTATGGCTCTTTAGAAACTTTCTGTGTACCCCAAATTCAAGGCTTTTCCTTTGCAGGCCTTCCGACGTGCTTGCTCAGCACCTAAGCTACACTGAAATCCCATTCTTAACACAGTACTTATGTCATTTGTAGTTGACTTTCATATAGTCACATCATATAATGTAGCTAATTAGGTCAAATAAAGATAAGGATTTCTAAGCACATAAATCCTTCTATTAAGATATTTAGGAGAAAAAGCAACTGTTAATATTCATCAGCAAATGTAATCTAATTCTACCAGGAGTCCTTAAAAAACAATGATGTTTCCTGATGAAATCTTATTCAGCGAAAAGGAAACAATGGATGGCACTGGGGCTGGGATACTCCAACTTCTGTTAGCTAAAGTAGTATTTTTATAAAGCCTGAGAGCCAACATATAAAAGGATGCTCAATTAAGCACATCTGATATACTGTTTTCAGAAAAGAAGATACTAAAATTGTGCAATATAACACTCTCATCTTTTCAAAATACCTTTATACACAACTTGGTATTTCATATCAACAACAGAACAAAGAAATTACGTGCAAAAGACTTACGAACTGCAATCTGCTAAGTTAATTTATCCAGTTATATGTGGCATGCTTCCATAAGAACAAGAAAGCTCTATCCTATATTATGTAGGACAAGATGACAATAATTATCTCTAATGAAAATGTGAATCATAAAGCTAATAGGCATCCATCTTTTAGACTATGAAGTCTATGTATACAGTTTTACTGTTCTACTTATATGTGGCCACATAAGAAACAAATGCAAGATACTTCCTGTACCGTAGGAAAGAGGTTTGGTCTGCATCACAATTTACGTAAAGCTGTAAAGTTTTTCAAATTTGTTAAAATGACATTTATAATCACAGTTTAGTTGAAAGATAAAAAAAAGTTAACTTGGGCAATATAATTAAGACCATAATTTATTATGTTAAAGCTAATATAAAATATAAAAGAGAGAAAGTAATATACATTTCTAAATATTATCATTAATTTAATTTGAAAATTGATTCTTATTATGTAATTTATGGCTTGGCCACCGTTCCCCCACATTCATAACCAAACACTGCTTTGAGTTTAATGAAAAAGGGAAAGTCAGCAAAATAAAATGCCACCATTAAATCATTTTGCAACATTTTGTGTCAAAGATATAATGGGAACGGCACACATGCAGAGAAAGGTTCCTGCTCTTCCAGAACATCTCCCTCAGCTCATGCTCGTCCTTTTACATAACTGTGCCGGCACTGAGAGTTTTCTCTCAATTTAATGTGGCATTTGAAGGATTATGGCATTTTCAGGAAACCACAGGGCAGTGCGCTGAGTGGTTGTCTGGCTCAAAGTGACGCAGTGACTGTGAATAACTGCTGTTTACAGCAGTGGTAAGAGCCAGTTCCTGAGCCATCTGACAACATCAGCCCAGTTCTGCATTACCCATTTGATTAATAAAACACAAGATTACACAAGAAAATGAGGACAAAATTCAAGGCAACTATTTTCACAAAGGTGCTTGCTGGATATAGGGGGACCTATATTCATCTTTAAATTCTATTAAATGCATTATAATTTGAAAAGATAATTCTGCAGTTGATAATAATACTTTATTTCAGTTTAGGATAAATGTGTTATATTCCTGGAAACTATTTCCTAGTTAAGAACTAAAGTGAAGAACAATCTACTCTCAGTCAGAAAAGTGGCTACTCACGTAATAGGCAGCACAAAGTACTACAATCGTACCTAGATAACTTAAGTCATGTTTATTTTTTAAAATCAGCTTGTTTTGTTTTGAACAAAAAAGACAAACTTTTCAAGTTAAAGCAAATTTCTACTATAGTCCTATTTAAATAAATAGTAAATGAGGAGCAAATGCCTTATAATTAACTCAGTCTTTTGACAAGATAGTCTTTAAAATGTGTAACATCAACAAGAGAAAAACACTTTAGGTTAAGAATATTAAAAATAGTAATCACTAACATATTTTTCTATAAATTATTTAGAATTTTTAATATCTGAGTTAACATTTTACATTTCTAAAAATTCTCTTTCAATATTAGAAAATTATAGAATATGAGACTTAAAGGTATTTTTTAAAACAATTTTGGGAACTGGGTAGATAAGTCATTTTGACTCCTAGAATCTACTTTTTCATTAAAAAAAATATAAAAAGCAAACCCAAAACCAGAAAACGAAAATGAGAAACAACCAAAAGCCATCTGTGAGGCCATTTGTAATTCTAGTGCTGGGCAAGACAGATACGTGACAGATACGTGGTCACAGTCAGCCATACCTACTTACCTGCTTGGCAAAATCCAGGCCAGTGATAGACCCTGTTTCAAAAACAAGGTAGACTGCTTATAAGAAAAGGTAGCCAAAAGTGGCTTCCATACCCACAGGTAACCAAACACACCAGCAAACATCCAACATACACATATTAAACTAATAATGTAGTGTTCTCTTCAAAAACTGGTTTCCAGAAATACTATCTGCATTCCTCAAAGACACAGACTCTCTTCTATCATGGTTCAACCTCAAATTAACTGGCTGATTAAGTGTAGTGCTGGAGATTAAACCAGGTTCTTAAATATACAGGGCTATACCAATTAACTACAACCCCCATCTCAACTGTAAGCCTTAGATCTGAAAACACATGTGGGGATGAGTCCCTGGGCGTGCCTGTGTGTAATTACTAGGTTAAAGGAGATCCCCTGGGCTGGGATCCTCGACTACATAAAAGGAAGAAACTAAGATGAGAACAAGCATTCCTCTCCCTCCGCTTCCTAACTACAGATGCAATGTAACCAGCCTCAAGGCAAGCTCCTGCTGCCATGGCTCCTTTTCTATGATGAACTGTACCCAGAAAATGAGAGGCAAAAATAAGGAAACAAACAAACAAACAAATCTTTCATTTCTTAAACTGCTTTTCTCAGGGTATTTTATCATAGTAATGACAAATACACTAATATAACTTCATGTGTAATATTCAAATTGTAGCCTTTCACATTCTTCCCACACTTTCTTTTAGTTATTAGATGTTTTCAGATAAGTTTCATGTTCTGTTTTTCACTACTGTGAAAAATATTGGCACTTGACTTAGATAAAAGCAGAAGAGGAATTGGAGAAGTCCCTCAATAAACAAGAAAATGGTCATTTGAGTTCTACTAGTCAATAACCAATCCATTTACATCTATAGTACTAGCAAGAAACCTAGTATTATACTAATGGCATATATCATTTAGAGAATGAAGAAGGTAAAGGGGGAGAAGGAGTGCAAGAAGCAGATTTAATAGTTTCAAGGTTATATCCCTAAGGAGAAAACAGAAATTTAAAAGCACAATCTATTACCTCTATTATCTGTGCACAGGAAGGCATCTCAACAGGCAAGCAGGAACACCTATGTCATGTGACTCTGCAATTATGACAACTTCTGACACATGAAGTCTATTTGTATAAGCTACAGAGAAGACCGTAGCTTGTAAAATAACAACATAAGACTTTCCAGGTAAGGACAAGCTGACATTTTATGAACATTAGTTTAAAATAGTCTCATTTTCTAAGCCTACTTAATTTTAATGGACTGAAATTCATTACTTTGTACTGGTATGCTTAAATGACCCACCTCTACTAAAATAATAATCCTCCAGATCACAGATAATAAAGAAACAACTTTTGCAAGGTACATCTGATCTACAAAGTTCATTCACAAAATGAAAGTAGTGATGCTTGAATAGTTTTTTTTTTGCACAAAGGAGTGATTAATTAGTTGCCTATCTAAAGTTTAGCTTTGCGTTTAGGTTTCTCTAACCTAGAGTAGTGATGCACTAGAACCACAGAATACTTATTTTTAAAAGAGGAACAAAATTAATATTAGTAATGATTACAAGAGTAAAATTATGCATAGTACCACAACATTATCTAAGTGGCAACTTTAATAAATTGCATACCATTAAATTTATGTGTTATCTATCTATCTATCTATCTATCTCTATCTATCTACCTATCTATCTGAGCTAAATATGTATGCATGGAACATTTAAATGTATATATACACAGTATAAGTACAATGTAATTATATTCACTGATTAAGTTGAAATACCTTAAAGTTATCTAAAATCACTTCTCAAACATCAAATATCCCAGAAAAGCTTGGACAAAGTTCCCTTTCCATTACTAGTGCTATAATCCCTATTCAGTATAAAGTAAAACCAAATAATAACACAGTGACTTATAAAGTTTAAAAGGATAAATAATATTTTAATAAATATTAATTTAAAAATAGTTTGCTTAAGAGAATAGGGTTGTAGCACTCGGTTAACTGGAAAAAAAAAATGAAGGCCAAAAAGGCATCAAAAACAAAACAAAAACAAGAAAAACAAACAGAGCATGGAACATGGAATGAGTCCCACCAAGCAGCCTACACAAGTCTGTTACTAAGCTTTTTTTTTTTTTTTTTTTTTTTTTTTGGAGAAAGAGTTTCACTATGTGACTATGTAACTCAGACTGATCTTCAACAATTATCCTCTTGCCTCTTACCCACAAATATTAAGATTAATGGCTTCTGTCACATGATTGGAATTCACACACAAGTTTTAAGCATCAAGGAACTAAAACATAAAATACCATAAATAACATAAATTGTGGAATTTGGAGTGAGATGATGCAAACTTGAATTCATTACTTTTTAGTTAAACAACTTTTGGGAAGCACCTTGACTGTACCTTTTCTCACCCAACCAACTCAGTAGCAATAACATTGCCTGTCTTGCTAGGTAGCAAAATAATTTAAGATGACCATATAGAATGAGGTGGAAAATTACATGTTTTCTTATTAGTACGCGTGGAAGGAATGTTTACCATTTCCTAATCATGGATTATATCATCCTATTTATCACTCCACACAACCTACATAGCAGGCACTATTGCCTGTAAGTTTTAACGGTAAAATTAAACCAAGAAGAATTAATCAGAGACAGGGCAGCTAGAAAACTGGCTTTCATTCTAGGAGGTTTACTCAATTATAAAGCGACATGAAAGGAGTCTATTACAACTGTGGTTTGAAATTGTTTTAAAAATAAAGCACACAGTTGCCAGTTTCCCAACACAGAAACCAGAGGCAAAAGAATCACTGTATATGTAAGGCCTGTCTGGTCTACACTTCCAGGCCAGCCTAGGCAACCCTGTCTCAAACTCATCCCCGCAACATCACCCAAATGTTAAAACTTCAGAAAATAATGTTACTATGAAGTCATAATTATAAATGTTCATTTAAATACAAGTAATCCCTTATGACTCAGTCAGTATAGATTTGGAATATTGCTTTTTTTCTTTGGCTTTGATATGAACCCTGTTAAAATTAAACAAAAGCTAGATTCAAGATATGAATTATAGGAAATACATCAGAGACATCTAGCTCTGATACTTGTGCTTTGCCTTGTACATTAAATCCACTATGAGAATTAGGAAGACTAAGTATGTTGATGAAATATTGACATTATTTGTTTAAACACTCAAGAAATAAAATTAGCGAGATTGTAAACCGCAACGAAGACAGACTGGGGCTACAGTTCAGTGACAGCACTCACCTAGTGTGAGCAAGACCTTGCTCAGTCACTGGCACAATGCATACAATAGTCATCCATAAAATAGTAATCTTGATATTAGAAATTTATAAAAAGTCAGTAATGAAGAAATTCTATAAATAAAACAGTATAAGAATTCTCTGAAATTTAATTCTATCTTTCCTTAAAGGAAACAAAAGTATATTTTTTAAAATAACTCGAGCAATATAATTTTAGTGATGTTCAGTGACATGAAAATAATTACCATGTTATAATGCTGGGGATATAGCTCAAGAGGTAAGGCACTTGCCTACCATGTACAGGATTAGAACAGGGGAACATATCTTAAAATTTTTAAGTTTTAACTGAAAATAGTTAACAAAATGACAGCCAAATTTAGGTTCACTATCAGTCCAATCAGAACTCAAAGAGAAAACCTCAATTATGATCCAGGAAATTTACAACCCTATTCACTGACTAGAACAAAAAAAGTTAATTAAAAATCTAAATACTCAAACTCATTAGAGACTAATACTTGAAATAAAAATCAATTATACATGAATTCTTGTTGGTGTCCCTAATAGTTTACGATGCAATCAAATTTAGTTTAGGAAAAAGCATCCTTTAAGTCACACATTTAAAATGTGAAAAAAAAATCAATGTGCTGATAGCATTACTTAGGCATCAAGCTAACACCCTAACATTATAACCAAAATGGTTCACTATCTATATAACTTACCATATACTCAGATAAGATTCCAGCATGCAGTTAATAGTAGAATTAGCTATAAAGCTGAAATAGCCTCACAGATTATTTCCTACCCACATGCTCCTAACAGCTATATACAAAATAAAACAGAAGGCATTAGCTTAAGAAAATTCACAGATAGGAATTTTCTAGACTCTTTGCTGATGTGCCTCTCACGCTGGAGGAAAGGGTGTCTGTCACACATTGTGTTTACCTGGTTGATATAATCTATAAGGTTCAGTGTTGTTCTCAGTTTAATAGCAGAGTAAAAAGCTCATGGAGATGAAAGGTCTACTTATCCCCGAAATTGAACTTTTAAAGAATCAAATACTTTGAAAGAGAAAAATTCCTCCATGTCTATTCTTTTATAGGTACATCAGGTTTCCTTCCTTACATAATACACATATACACATACAAGTGTGCGTGCATTCTCATTGTACCAAAATGCAATTCTCCATTTTAAGCCTTTAAAACACACCTACTAGATACATGTTCTTATATTTAGTGACCTGATTTGCTCTTAAATTTATTCCATAATATTTTTATTAAATAAAAAAGATGCTTATATGGAGTTTATTTAGTGCCTGTGATTCATTTATCAAGTATTTCTGAGCATTATAGGTGGAAAAAATTGGGCATCAGCAAGTGAGCAATCTAAATATAGAACATAATTATCAAAGCAAATATATTCATAGAGAGATACCACAATTTAACAACTTCAAGCAGTCCTTTAGCTTTTTAACTGTATTTTTAAGACATAAAGGAATATGGGCAATTATCAGGTAATGTTTACGTTTAAAAGATTATATTAAAGATGAGCTAAATATTTTATAACCTTGATGGTCCTATTTCTCTCATTTGTTGATAGTAATTTAGTCATTTCAGAAAATGCATACTGGCATTTACTTGAGGCCCATGTCTCCCATCGCGATCAGAGGTTCCTGATAGAGCCATCACAGCAGCTCAGGGGGACTCAATGTCTTCTTGTCTCTTCCTCCACAGCAAAGGGATGACACTCAAAATCCTACACAGCCCACTTCTTTGTGAGTACTGGGAATGTAACTTAGTTTCTTTGTGTTAGTATGGCAGGTACCCTGCTGACTTGGCGATCTCCCTGTCCTTTATATATCTTTACAAGAAAAAAAGTTATATTTAAGAGATCATCATGAAATCATGGTTCAATACCTGAATTTGCAAATTAATGAAATAATTAAATGAATATCTGCATGAATAATAAATTAAGTATATTAAAATCAGAGATAAAATACTAAGTATGCATGATAAAAGTATAATACTACCATAAAAATATGACTTTGGAGAAAGAATTTTTCAAATGGTGCCAATTTCAAAATAAATGAGATGCCAGACGAACTGACAAATATTAAGTATAAAATTAATTTTGCTAAGCAAAAGAAAATTCTATATAAAAATTTTAAAACCAAGAACAGTGGTGTCTAAACTGAACATATTTTTTAAAAGAATGATAACATTACAACTAAGAAACACTTGTGGGGCCAAAGAGATGGCTCAGCGATTAAAGGCACTGACTGCTCTCGGAGAGGTCCTAGTTCTATTACCAGCAACCACATGGTGGCTCACAACCATCTGTAATGGGTTCTGATGTCTTCTTCTGGTATGTCTGAAGATAGAGACAGTGTACTCAAATAAATAAATTAAATCTTAATAAAAACCACTTGTGATATTACCTCGTATCCATCTTTAACTTCCAAAATATTAATGAAAACATACAATTGTATATATATCAATTCTTTTAAAAGTTTTACAGAGGGTTTGCACTCCTAACTCTTAATAAGGCAAACCAGAGAAAGAAGCTAGCTTTATATATCATCAATTCTAGGTAATTTTTTGGAAGGTAAATACTGTTACCTATTGATGATCCTATTTCTCTCATTTGTTGATAGTAATTTAATCATTTCAGAAAATGCATACTGGTATTTACTTGAGGCCCATGTGTCCCATCCAGATACTGCTCATTGCAATAATTTGAGTAGAAATAAGTTGTTCTAATAGAAAGCCATGAAACGGATAAGAAGGGTAATACTCTCAAAAACTCTTCAGGCTAGAAGAAAGACAAAACCTATTTTTTGAAAGACAACTAAAATATAAAGGTTTGGAAATGCCCTAGAAAAAAGAAGATCTTCTTGAAATAAAAACTGTATTCATTTCTAGTATCTAATATATCCAAAAATAATACAACTCAGTAAAAAAATCTATGTATCTCATAGTAAATGATCCAGAATCAATGTATTATCTCCAAAACGATGATACTCCATACACACTGAAATAGTTCAAGGAGCGTCATCAGCATTAAATCTTGGATAATTTCAAATCACCGAGCTCCTCAACATTATCTCCAGGTCCAAGGGAATTTTGTTAGATTAAGGTTTGTTAATTACATGAAACTATCATTAAAAAAATTAGTTTTATGTCTACAACTATGTCATACTTATGCTTATGATCTCACTATTGACAGTCTTCAAAAAATTATAAGTGGAAGACAATCATTCAGGTATATTCTTAAACGTGAAAGAAATTTAACTTGTGAAAGAACTTAATCCATAAAGTAGTCCCTATCCTTCTACTTCTTCGCTAGAATTTTTACTTCCTCCTAATCTTGTTAAATAAAAAAACTAATAACTTTATACCTTAATGCCTTTTATGAAGTAACACAAAGAGAAGTTATATCTTAGTGACTGAAATATATGACACCATTTTAATAGTAAATATTTTAAATCATACAAACAAATGTGTTTTATCATTTTTTTTTATTCCTTTTGAAATGTTTACTTTCCTTGTCACCAGTTAATTGACTTATGGATTTATTCAAAGTGATTTCTAAAAGACCTCAGACACTGCCCCCTTCCACGCTGTGTGAACCTTGTGCCACTGGCCTCTGAAGACTACAAGCTCTTTGGAATGAGCAGTCTGCTTTCCATTCATGCCCGCCCCCCGCCCACTCCCCCATCACTTGGAGCAGTTTCTTCTCTTAGCCACAGATACAAATGGCTAAAACGAGAAGGCTTGGAAGCTTGAAGAGCAGCCACTGAGAAGCATCAGCTGAAGGTCCTGGAAGGTATCATGTTTGACTTGAAAAATTTTAAAAGTACAAAACAAAACAAACAAAGAAGGAAACCAAACAAAAAATAAAGTCTATCTTAGGCCATCTTTTCACCTTTCTTTATTTCATAACAGAGAAGCATTTAACACATTCATTTTGGAAAGCAATGAGGAAGTGGTATGAAAGTTGTTGCCAATCATACTCTATAATCACCAATGTGAATAAACTTCAACTTTTATGATATGAGAAGAGTCTTTAGAAACTGTGGTCTAATGAGATAAAACATAATAATCTTAGTACAAGGTACTCAAGACAAATATTTCTGCAGCTTCTTTACATAAAGCATTACCAATTTATTCTCAAGAGAAAATGAATTCTCTTGCTCAAGATCCCTACTCACTGTTATTTTTATCTCAATTTCAAGTTTAAGCATGTCTAGCACATTAATAAGTGGAGAAAATTTATTTCTGAAGTTGCAGTCTCACTAAGTAGCATTTAATAGAGGATTTCTTCTGTAGTTGTTTATACTGTATCTGTCATTAAAAAAATAAAATGATGGGCATTTGGCTTTGAACCCATAGGACAAGGTCTCTGCATTCAATTTACCTGACGAGATTCTCATTATCTCCAGTTCCTTTGCAAGTTGAACATTCAGTTCTTAAGTCTTCAGCTTTGGGCTTCTTCTGTAACACAGACTGCCTCTGCCTTCTTTCCCTAGGAACTCTTTCCTGCCATACAGAAATGAAGTAAACAAAACAAATCTGAATAGGAAGAATGGAATGGTAATAATTCAACACAAGAAAGTTTCCTTAAGTTCAGACTATGTAAAAAGAATTTAACTTATTCAAACCTCATGTTTTTCTTCCTCAGGAACAAAGCTTCGCTTTCGTCCTCTGGTTCTCTGGAAAGGAAACCCACAAAAATTCTTAAAGATTATTATGATAACTATAAATTTTCTTTGTTAAGTTTTATATTTTATGTTGGAAAATTAGTGTTTATAATTAATGTTGCATTGCTCCTTTGTATGTTGCTAAAAATATGTCATATAATATACCACCTTTCCTATCACAGATTTGATAGGAAAGAACTAATATTTCAAAACTTTCTTCAGCACTTGATACTTACACAAAATGATTTACTTAAGAGTAATTTTCAGATCTTACCACAAATCACTTCTACAACTAAAACACTGAAACTGAAATCATATCACATCTATTGTTTTCTCACACATGTACCTATGCATGTATGTTTTTGCAATATAAAAAAAAATCCCTAGGTAGCCACAAAAAAGGGTGGAAGACAAAGACCAAAATTATTAAGACTAGCAAAAATAATTTAGTAAAAAAGTTTATATCCTGCATTTGGATTGTATTTGTACTTCATTTGAACAAAGCTATCTACATGTTTAAAGGAAATACAGTAATGGTATTTATAGCCAGTATGGCTAAACTCTCTATCTTACATAGCACAACCTCTGAAGATTTACAATCCCCATCTGCAGACCACTGCTCTAGAAACTAAATGAGACAAAAGGTACCACTTAGGTTTTATTCTAATAACTGAGATTTTTTAAGAAAAAAAAATATTCATTTCAAAATTGGAGAGGTGTCAAATAATCCTTACTAGGACAATTTTCTAATATAATACATCAGTGTTCTAATCGTCAGTTCTTCAGATTATCTAGTCCCTTGCTAATTAGTACCAAAAATCCACAAATGTCATACTCTGCAATTTCTTACCACTAACTAAAGTCCAATTAAAGTCATTCAAGACAAGAAAACTTAAGATTTACAACACTAATGAATTTATATTAAAAAATGTTCTGACCTTAATGGAGGAGTTCGGAAAGGACTGAAGAAGCTGAAGGGATTTGCAACTCCACAGGAAGAACAACATTACCAACCAGACCCCCAGAGTTCCCAGGGACTAAACCACCAACCAAAGAGTACACATGGAGGGACCAATGACTATAGTTTCATATGCAACTAAGCTTACATCTAAAAATATTCATCACTAAAGATTTTGAAGATTCTCAGCACTACAATGTTAACACCAATGCGACTAACTTGTACATGAATAAACTAAGTAGGATATGTTATTACCTCTCAGTTAAAGACTACCACTGGAGGGGAAGCAATTATAACAACGACACATATAAAATAGAGTGATTAAGACCCATTAATTTGTATACTAGCTTTAATAAACTTTTAAATATTAATAAAACAAATGAAAACTATAGCTTACCTTGCCTTAATAAATTAATATTTATGAAGAGAAGGAAAACATTAAATTTGTTAATTCTTTCTCCAAAATAATGACTTAAAAGAAGCAGTATTCTCTACAAGACAGTAGGGTTCAGTAAAGGCTGTGGAAATGTACTGTGCTACTATATTTACGATGTTAACAAATACATCTTAAGAAATCCCAAAATTTATGAGTCTTGGGAAATAAAAATTGCAGGACTTCAAAGAAAGGAAAGTTGATGCATGTGCGAAGGCACGAAGAGAAAGGACAGGTGTCCGAAAGCCCTCTGGCACTTGTGTAAAGATGAAAAGTCTCCAGATGCATACATACAGTATGAAGACGTGAAAACCAAAATCAGAAAGCTTTCAAGTTACATTAAAGTTATTAGAAAATATACCCAAAAGTAAATATCATTTTTAAAGTAACTTCAAAAGAGACATGAAGACTCTCATTTATTTGCTTCAAATGTAATTTCTTTGCCTAAAAGGAAGAAGATTCTCTCCACACAAAAACAATGCAGAGAAAATGTCAACATTATATGGCTCTCAGCAGGAAGCAAGGCCAGGCTGTCTTCATAGTAGTTCTACTGCCTCACCCATAAAATATAAGCAAGAACAAGAGACTGGAAGCAAGTCTCAACACTTGAGTCTATTAAACTAGAAACTATAACAGTAACTACTTATGAGAACAATTAGGGTGAAATATGAAAATAAACACTCAGTTATACAGATCTTTTAAAGTTACAACTAAAGTTTAACTAACAAGATTGTTCCAAAATCTAAGTCTTATTTTAATATCTTTAATATGATACAAACTATGTATCCATTTAAAAATGATATAAGAAAATTTGTTAAACAAGTTTTATAAAAACAAATAGATTTTGCATCATTTCAGTAAGAATGAAACCCATAAGCTCAACATTGATAAGGAAGGAATGTAAAATAAAAGCATACAAATATAGCTACATAGGTGCTATCAGAAAAATTAGCTGAGTAACTTGACTAAGTAATTGTGTGCTACTACTTTTATATTGACTGAACACAAACCGGGCATTTGGGAAGAAAGAACTTAAAAATAGAAAAAAACTTCCCCACCATATATGACAAGACTTGTGAATTGTCTTTATTGATGACTGATGTGGGTGTAGCTCAGCCTGCTACATAAAACAGGCTAATGAAGCCATGAGGAACGGGCCAGTAAGCAACATTTCCCCAAAGCCTCCTGACTCCACATTGCTGTTTTGATTTCCCTCAGTGATTGACTCTGATATGGAACTGTAAGGTGAAATAAACCCTTCCCTTCCTAACCTAGTTTTGGTCACAGTGTCTGAGAAATAAAAGCCCTAAGACAAGTTGAGAGAAGAAAGATGGATACTGGCTTAGAAATGCAGAGAAAATGGGCAGGAACATACTGAAGTCAATTGAATTTAGATTTAATTGTGCTTATTTCGTAGACAATTTGGGGGAAAATCAGACTACTTATTTATATACTATTTGTAATAATTTTTAGGGTACTTGTATTATATCTGGGCCTTGAACAAGTTAGGCAAGAGCTTGACCAATAAACTATATTCCCAGCCCTTATCAACTCATTTAATTGATTCTCTGTCCCATGCACAAAACTCTTCAAGCAACTCTGGTGACAATTTGCAAGGTATCAGTGGCACCAAAGAAAAAGGTAGCATGCTCTATTACAGGAGAATTCCATCTTTGAGAATGATGTTTTGTTATCCCTGACAGTGTCCTTTCTAAAACTTCATTGTTCAGTCATTTTCTCAACTTTGTCATACCATACTAGGATTGACACTATTAACTCACATGAAAATAGAGAATACTGGCAATAATGTTTCACTGATAATTTTACAATTACATACTGCAAGTCATCAGCTTAGGAATATAAATAAAACAGAACATATATTCTTTTATGTTTGGGTGAAATATTCTGTAACTAGCCTTAGGTTCAACTAGTTTATAACATGTTACTTTCTTTGTCAAGTTTTTGTCTGTCTATTGATGAGAATAGAGTATTGAAGACTCCTACTGTCAGGATGTAAGGGTGCAGTGATATAAGGGTGATGTGATGTAAGCTATAGTAATATTTCTTTATAAACTTGGATACCCTTGTGTTTGGGGCAAAGATGTTAAGAATTGAAATGTCATATTCATAGAATTTTTTCCTTTGGTGAGTATGAAATGTTCTTCCCCGTATCTTTTGATTAGTTTTGATTTGAAGTCTATTTGGTTAGAAATTGAATAGCTATACCAGATGGCTTATTCAGGTGTATCTTGTTATATCTTGGTATATCTTGTTCTACACTTTGCCCAGTGGTAGAGTCTATCTTAATATTGAGGTGTATTTTTGGATGCAGCAGAAAGGTGAATCCTGTTTTCATATCCATTCAGTTAGTCTGTCTCATTTTATTGGTGAATGAAGACTATTGATATTGAGAGATATCAATGACCAAAGTTTATTGACTCCTGTTAATTTGCTGGTGGTAGTGGTGGCAGAATACACCTGTAATCCAAGCACTTGGGGAGAAATAAACAGATAGATCTCTCTGGGTTTTAGGCCTTCCTAATGAAGTCTAAGACAACCAAAGCTATACAGAGAGATCCTGACTCAAAAACAAACAAACCATAAACAAAAAAAAAAAAAAAAGAAAGAAAGAAAGAAAGAAAGAAAGAAAAAGAGAAATGACTCACTTTCTAAATCTGTCTCACAATGACCAAATATTTAAGAAAAAATCCATTTTTATTTCAACTAAAAGTTTACATAGACCTCAAAAGAGGCCCTGAGAAATTGAGAAAGTAATTCAGACCTCAGACTTGTTTCATCATGAGTTTCCCACATGTGTTTATGTTTGTGCCAGAATAGACAGTCGTATTCTCGTGTTTTACAAATCTCCTGTGCACTATTTAATGCTTTCCAAACACATTCACGAAAAAACATGTACTATATTCGAGTTACCCTCAATGCTAATTATTATTTAGGGCATTTGTTTATAAAGTTTTAGTCTGGAGGCTGGAAAGAGGGCTCAAGCATTTAAGAGCACTGACTGCTCTTCTGAAGGACCTAACTTCAATTCCCAGCAATCACATGGTGGCTCACAATCATCTGTAATGAGATCTGATGCCCTCTTTTGGTGTGTCTGAAGACAGCTACAGTGTACTTACATATAATAATAAATAAATAAATAAATAAGGTTTTAGTCTAGCTTATTTACAAGGAAATGGGTGTATAAAATGTTTGCCCACCTTCTAACTCATTGAAAATCCTGAGGTCAAAATATAGACTTTCTTTTAGGAAGCATTTCTGGTTTGCTGTTACTAGGTGCATGAGGATTTCTTCCAACTGCAACTATGTTAAATAAGAGTTTAGTGTGGGAGCTGGAGAGATGGCTCAGCGGGTTAATAGCATTGACTGCTCTTCCAAGGGTCCTGAGTTCAATGGAGAGATGGCTCAGCGGGTTAAGAGCACTGACTGCTCTTCCAAAGGTCCTGAGTTCAATGGAGAGATGGCTCAGCGGGTTAAGAGCACTGACTGCTCTTCCAAAGGTCCTGAGTTCAATGGAGAGATGGCTCAGTGGGTTAAGAGCATTGACTGCTCTTCCAAAGGTCCTGAGTTCAAATCCCAGCACCCACATGGTGGCTCACAACCATCTGTAATGGGATCTGACACCTCTTCTGGTGTTGGAAGACAGCTACAATATACTTACATATCATAAATAAATAAATCTTTATTAAAAAAAAAAGAGTTTAGTGTGTGTTTTCTATTTACATTAACAATTTACATTTCTTCTACAGACCCATAAAGGCTGAACTGCAGTTAGGACTTTTTAGAAAAGCTAAGGTTTTTTTTTGCTGTGTGAAGACACCTTTTTTTTTTCAAAAAATAAAAAAACCTTATCCTTGAGGGAGATATTTTGTTTTAATGTTGTCATTTGTTTGGTTATTATATTTCATTTTAAAAACACATAACACCTTTATATTATTATTACTTGAAGTGTTTTTTGTTTGTTTTTGTTTCTCAAGACACGGCTCGTCTGTGTAGCCCTGGCAGGCCTGTAAGTCACTCTGTAGAGCACGCTGGCCTCGAACTCAGAGATCTGCCTGCTTCTGCCTGCCTTTGCCTCCCAAAGAAATGTGCTCCACCATGATAGACTTTTGAAACAGTTTTTTAAAGGTAGACCCTTTTAAGATGGATATGAACTCAGAGACCTTTCTATCTCTGCTTCCCAAATGTTGGGGATAAGGGCCTTACACCATTATACCCGGCTATTAGAGAAGTCTTCGGAAAAGTCACTTAGATCATTTCATTCACTAATACGTTAAATGCTAATGTAATCGATGAGTCATATCTATGATTACGAAAAACAAACAGTTGTATTTGTAATTTTTACTAGTTAAAACACACACTGGCCCCACCTACCATAAGGTTTTTCTATAAAACGTGGGCTGCCCTCACACTTTACTCCATGTGTCACAACCTCCCATATCTGATAATGTAAATATGCATTATAATACCCAGCTGGACTTTATATTGGATTTCAGTGCAGCCTGAGATTTTTTTCCATCTTTGAATGTAATAGCTGTACTATTACCAATTTTTAATTTTCCTGACACTGTTGATGAAAGTGTGAAATATTTTTCACATTGAACATACTATCCTCTTAAACTTTTAAGAAAAAATTATATTTATGATGTATACAGAATAATCATAACATTCCCTAAGCTTCAATCTGTCATTTCAAAACAATATATCATTACAAAACAATATACCATCCAGCCCACTTATTGCCTTTGGACAGTAATGTGCCAGATCCCATGCATAGAGGTGGTCAATCCAGTCCTTTCTTTTCCTTCCATCTTATTAGACCCAGAGATGAAATCTAGTGAAGTACAAATAGTCTGCAACTTAGTAAAACTCTACTATTCTCTAAATGCTTCTTACCATACTACACACACGGGGGCATTCACAGAATTAACTAAGACAAAGACATTAATAGAAAAACAAGGAATGACTAAGAGAAAAATAAAGAAGCATGATCTATTCTTCCCACAAGAAATTATCAGTCAAATTAAATGCATTAAAGCTATATGGGTCTCTTTGGATTAATCAAATTAGTAAGGGTTTTATTAAACACTTCCAGATACTAAACTACCAACCAAAGAGGACCCATGACTCTAGCTGCATATGTAGCAGAGGATGGCCATCTGTGAAGGCTCAATGCCTCGATGTAGGGAATGCCAGGGCAGTGAAGTGGAAGCAGGTGGGTGGGTACATGGGGGAGAACCCTCATAGAAACAGGGGGAAGAGGGATGGGATAAGGGATTTGCAGAGGGGAGACCAGGAAAGGGGATACCATTAGAAATGTAAACAAATAAAATATGCAATAAAAAAATAAAGACATGAAAGCCAGAAAAAAAACCAAAAAAAAAACCCAAAAACAAAAAAAACAGTAAATGTTAAGTGTGCTAATGTTGGTTAAAAAAAAAAAAAATTAGATAACTGAAGAAAAAAAGTTTGGCGTCTGAATTCACACAAAGATTCAAACTTGGCGTCTGAATTCACACAAAGATTCAAACTTGACAAACTACTGTTAATAAATACAAGGGTTTGAAATACAAAGGGAAAGATTAGGGACTGAGATATAAAAGAGAGATGAAAGGTAGTCTCGACAGGTGAGCTTGCTGAGGCAGGCACAGGAGTCTATGGCTTCAGTAATGTTGTGGTTTTAGTGGAAGCGTTGGTTAGATTGGTGATCACTACTAGGCTTTTACCAGAACCTACAAACTAGATTCTCAGCTAAATATAATACACTACATAATATAGACAACTGAATTCAGAGAAAGATTTAAGAGCAATATAGACACTTTTGTCTTCCAAGTGTATGTTTATGCTATAAACCCTTCATTTGCTTAATGTTTTTGCACTGGAATGTCACTAAGACCAATAAATGAAGAATAAATACCGTGTTTCTTATTGGAATCTTCTTGGGTTCTGGTGGCACATCCTGTGGAACGAACTTCACGGGCTCCTTAATCTGTCTCCTTGATCGTTTAGTTCCATCTGGTAAGGTTTCCATGGCCATCTCTGCTTCCATATCACTGCTCCCTGCCTGGTCGCACTCTGAGCATTGCCTGAACACATTTTTATGAAAAATTAAGTTTATAGATCTATTATCTTCTGATTTTAAGTATAATTCCTATAAATATAAAAAGTATTCATACATAAAAACACACACAAATTCTCACAGGCAATGTGGTAATGACAATCAATCACATCTCTACTCTTGCAAGAATGACTACTATGACTATATTATAAAAAGCAATTTGGTGTATACACTTATTACAAGAACATATGTAACAATGCTTTTGTGAACAAACATAAGTTATAGATCATTGACTACGAAGGTATCTTTACTTTTCAAATGATGACTTTCATTTTAAGGTGACATATACTGAAAAGTGTTTTAAGGACACTGATTCTTTTACTCCTTTGCCACCATATCTTTTCACTAAATTTAATGACAAAGTGTGTTGAATATATCATCTGGAGAAAACTCTAGAAAAGTTCTGTGGGGTACTGGGGAAAATAGTCATTTTACTTGGTAGACGAAGTAAATACTTAATAAAATATGATTTAAAAGAAGGATTAATAAATAGTTTTCTGAAAGTCTGATTTGTAGTACAGTAAATTATTTTTATGATATTTACTTCATGTGCTGATATTTGTACCTTCAAATGTAACTTAAAATTGAAACATCTCTAAACATTTACCACTTAATTAACTATCAAATTTTTTATTTTGATTAATCAATACAATAGATTTAGATTAAGCTTATTTTACTTTTTAATATGAGATCTTTAATTAAGCAGAGATTGAAGGAATGGGCAAACTTTGACTGGCCCAACCTGACACTCACCCCATGGGAGAGCCAACTCCTGACAATATTGATACTCTGCTATGCTTGCAGACAGGAGCCTAGCATAACTATCATCTGAGAAGCTTCATCCAGCAGCTGATGGAAACAGATGCAGAGACCTGCAGCCAATGTCAGGCAGAGCTCAGGGTGCCTTGTGAAATAGTGAGTGATAGGACTGAGGGAGTAAAGAGTCAAGGACAACATAAGGTCAACAGAGCCAACTATCTGGGGACCAAGAGGGGTCACACAGACTGAACCACCAACTGAACAGCATGCATGATCTGGATTTAGCCCCGGACATATACATAGCACATGTGCAGCTTGGTCTTCATGTGGGTTGTGTAACAATTGGAGCGGGGATCTGTCTGACTTGAACTCTATTGCCAGCATTTGGATCCTAGCGGGGCTGCCTGGTCTGGCCTCAGTGGGAGAAAATGCATTGAGTAATGCTGCAACTTGGTGTGCCAGGGCAGTTTGGTAACAAATGTGGGGATTCTCCTTCTTAGAGGAGAAAGAGAGGTGGAGGAGAAAGGGAATGGGAGATTAGGACTTGGAGGAGAGGAGGGAGGGGCTGTGATCTGGATGTAAAGTGAATAAATGAATAAATTAAATAATCTTGAGATTTTTAAATCCTAAGTTGCATAGTACAAATACAAAGTACTATTTGTTTTGCTGATGCAGTCATATTAACTGATACAATGTAAGTAAATATGTAAAATGTAGATTTACTTTAAAATTCCTTTTTAAGTATAATGCTAACAAAAAAATTTAACCTGAACACCAATACAAGGAGGGGAACTATACCCTACAAAAAGCAAGATAGTAACTTTCTTTCAACAAACCCAAAAGAAGATAACCACTCAAATATAAAATTAACATCAAAAATGACAGGAAGCAATAATCACTATTACTTAATATCTCTTAACATCAATGGACTCAATACCCCAATAAAAAGACACAGACTAACAGACTGGATACATAAACAGGACCCTATATTTTGCTGCATACAGGAAACACACCTCAGTGTCAAAGATAAAGACTACCTCAGAGTAAAAGGCTGGAAGACAATTTTACAAGCAAATGGTCTCAGGAAACAAGCCAGAGTAGCCATTCTAATATCAGATAAAATTGACTTTCAACCAAAAGTCATCAAAAGAGACGTGGAAGGACACTTCTCGCTGGTCAAAGGAAAAATACACCAAGAAGAACTCGCAATTCTGGACATCTATGCTCCAAATGCAAGGACACCCTCATTCGTAAAAGAAACTTTACTAAAGCTTAAAGCACACATTGCATCTAACACAATAATTGTGGGTGACTTCAACACCCCACTCTCCTCAATGGACCAATCAGGAAAACAGAAACTAAACAGGGACATAGTCAAATTAATTGACGCTTTGGATCAATTGGATTTTATATATATATATCAAACATTTCATCCTAAAGCAAAATAATATACCTTTTTCTCAGCACCTCATGGTACCTTCTCCAAAACAGATCATATAATTAATTGGTCACAAGACAGACCTCAACAAATATAAAAAGATCGAAATGCCTTCTATCAGATCATTTTGTTTCAATAGAAACAAAAACAACAGAAAGCCCACATACACATGGAAACTGAACAATACTCTAACTCAATGATACCTTGGTCAAGGAAGAAATAAAGAAAGAAATCAAAGACTTCATAGAATTTAACAAAAATGAAGGCACAACATACCGTTGAGGGATACCTGGGTTCTTTCCAGCTTCTGGCTATTATAAATAGGGCTGCTATGAACATAGTGGAGCATGTATCCTTATTACATGGTGGGGAATCCTCTGGGTATATGCCCAGGAGTGGTATAGCAGGATCTTCGGGAGTGAGGTGCCCAGTTTTCTGAGGAACCGCCAGACTGATTTCCAGAGTGGTTGTACCAATTTGCAACCCCAGTGTTCCTCCTTCTCCACATCCTCGCCAACACCTGCTGTCTCCTGAATTTTAACCTTTGCCATTCTGACTGGTGTAAGGTGAAATCTCAGGATTGTTTTGATTTTCATTTCCCTAATGACTAACGAAGTTGAGCATTTTTTAAGATGTTTATCAGCCATCCAAAGTTCTTCGGGTAAAAATTCTTTGTTTAGCTCTGCACCCCATTTTTAATAGGGTTATTTGGCTTTCTGGGATCTAACTTCTTGAGTTCTTTGTATATATTGGATATTAGTCCTCTATCTGATGTAGGGTTGGTGAAGATCATTTCCCAATTTGTTGGTTGCTGATTTGTCCTTTTGATGGTGTCCTTTGCCTTACAGAAACTTTGAACTAATCCCATGCCTCCTATCAGATCACTATGGAGTAAGAGTGGTCTTCAATAGCAACAAACACAACAGAAAGCCCACATACACATGGAGGCTGAACAATACTCTACTCAATGACACCTTGGCCAAAGAAGAAATAAAGAAAGAAATCAGAGACTTTTTAGAATTTAGTGAAATGAAGGCACAGCATACCCAAATCTTTGGGACACAATGAAAGCAGTGCTAAGAGGAAAACTCATAGCCCTGAGTGCCTCCAAAAAGAAACGGGAGAGAGCATACACTAGCAGCTTAATGGCACATGTGAAAGCTCTGGAACAAAAAGAAGCTAATTCACCCAGGAGGAGGAGAAGACAGGAAATCATCAAACTCAGGGCTGAAATCAATCAAGTGGAAACAAAGAAAACCATACAAAGAATCAACGAATCCAGGAGCTGGTTCTTTGAGAAAATCAACAAGTTAGATAAACCCTTAGCCAGACTGACCAAAGGGCACAGAGAAAGTATCCAAATTAACAAAATTAGAAATGAAAAGGGAGATAAAACAACAGAAACTGAGGGTATTCAAAAAATCATTAGATCCTACTACAAAAGCCTATACTCAACACAACTGGAGAATCGGGAGGAAATGGACAATTTCTTAGACAGACACCAAATACCAAAATAAATCAGGATCAAATAGATCACCTAAATAATCTCGTAACCCCTAAAGAAATAGAAGGTGTCATAGAATGCCTTCCAACCAAAAAAAGCACAGAACCAGATGGTTTTAGTGCAGAATTCTATGAGTCCTTCATAGAAGACTTAACACGAATACTCTTCAAACTATTCCACAAAATAGAAACAGATGGAACACTACCAAACTCATTCTACGAAGCCACAATTACACTGATACCAAAACCACACAAAGATCCAATAAAGAAAGAGAGAGAACTTCAGGCCAATTTCCCTTATGAACATCGATGCAAAAATACGCAATAAAATTCTTGCCAACTGAATCCAAGAACACATCAAAACGATCATCCATCATGATCATGTCGGCTCCATCCCAGGGATACAGGGATGGTTCAATATAAGGAAATCCATCAATTCAATCCACTACATAAACAAACTCAAAGAAAAAAAGCACATGGTCATTTCATTAGATGCTGAAAAAGCATTTGATAAAATTCAGCATCCTTTCATGCTAAAAGTCTTGGAAAGAACAGGAATTCAAGGCCCATACCTAAACACAATTAAAGCAATATACAGCAAACCGGTAGTCAACATCAAACTAAATGGAGAGAAACTTGAAGCAATCCCACTAAAATCAGGGAATAGACAAGGCTGCCCTCTCTCTCCATATATTTTCAATATAGTACTTGAAGTCCATGCTAGAGCAATTAGGTAACATAAGGAGGTCAAAGGGATACAAATTGGAAAGGAAGAAGTCAAACTATCACTATTTGCAGATGATATGATAGTATACTTAAGTGACCCAAAAAAACTCCACCAGAGAACTCCTACAGCTGATAAACAACTTCAGCAAAGTGGTTGGTTACAAAATCAACTCAAGCAAATCAGTTGCCTTTCTATACTCAAAGGATAAGCAGGCTGGGAAAGAAAGTCAGGCAGTGGTGGCGCACACCTTTAATCCCAGTACTTGGGAGGCAGAGGCAGGTGGATTTCTGAGTTTGAGGCCAGCCTGGTCTACAGAGTGAGTTCCAGGACAGCCAGGACTATACAGAGAAACCTTGTCATGAAAAACAAAACAAAACAAAAATTAGGGAAATGACACCCTTCACAATAGCCACAAACAAAATAAAGTATCTTGGTGTGACTCTAAACAAACAACTGAAAGATCTATATGAAAAGAACTTCAGGTCTCTGAAGAAAGAAATGGAAGAAGACCTCAGAAAATGGAAAAATCTTTCATGCTCGTGGATTGGCAGAATTAATATAGTTAAAATGGCCATCTTGCCAAAAGCAATCTACAGATTCATCGCAATCCCCATCAAAACCCCAACTCAGTTCTTCATAGAGTTAGAAAGCAATTCTCAAATTCATCTGGAATAACAAAAAACACAGGATAGCTAAAACTCTTTGCAACAACAAAAGAAATTCTGGGGGCAGGATAGCTAAAACTCTTTGCAACAACAAAAGAAATTCTGGGGGAATCAGTATCCCTGACTTCAAGCAATACTACAGAGCAATAGTGTTAAAAACTGCATGGTATTGGCACAGTGACAGACAAGTGGACCAATGGAATAGAATTGAAGACCCAGAAATGAATCCACATACCTATGGTCACTTGATCTTCGACAAAGGAGCTGAAAACATCCAGTGGAAAAAAGATAGCCTTTTCAACAAATGGTGCTGGTTCAATTCAAGGTCAGCATGCAGAAGAATTCGAATTGATCCATTCTTATCTCCTTGTACTAAGCTCAACTCCAAGTGGATCAAGGATCTCCACATAAAACCTGTCACACGGAAACTAATAGGAAAAAAACTGGGGAAGACCCTTGAGGACACAGGCACAGGGGAAAAGTTCCTGAAGAGAACACCAATAGCTTACACTCTAAGATCAAGAATTGACAGATGGGATCTAATAAAATTACAAAGTTTCTGTAAGGCAAAGGACACTGTCAAAAGGACAAAATGGCAACCAACAAATTGGGAAAGGATCTTCACCAACCCTACATCTGACAGAAGGCTAATATCCAATATATACAAAGAACTCAAGAAGTTAGACCCCAGGGAACCAAATAACCCTATTAAAATATGGGGTACAAAGCTAAACAAAGAATTTTCACCTGAAGAACTGCAAATGACTGAGAAGCACCTTAAGAAATGTTCAACATCATTAATCATTAGGGCAATGCAAATTAAAACAACCCTGAGTTTCACTTCACACCAGTCAGAATGGCTAAGGTTAAGAACTCAGGAGACAGCAGGTGTTGGAGAGGATGTGGAGAAAGAGGAACACTCCTCCACTGCTGGTGGGATTGCAAGATGGTACAACCACTTTGGAAATCAGTCTGGCAGTTCCTCAGAAAAATGGACATGACATTTCCAGAGGACCCTGCTAAACCCATCCTGGGCATATACACAGAGGATCCCCCGGCATGCAATAAGGGCACATGCTCCACTATGTTCATAGCAGCCTTATTTATAATAGCCAGAAATTGGAAAGGACCCAGATGCCCCTCAATGGAGGAATGGATACAGAAAATATGGTATATTTACACAATGGAATACTACTCAGCAATCAAAAACAAAGAATTCATGAAATTCTTAGGCAAATGGTTGAAACTGGAAAATATCATCCTAAGTGAGGTCACCCATTCACAAAAGAATACACATGGAATGCAATCACTGATAAGTGGATATTAATTAGTCAAGAAACTCTGAATTCTCAAGACATAGTTAGCATATCAAATGATACCCAAGAAGAGGGAAAGAGAGGGCCCTGGTTCTAAAAAGAGTTGATCCAGCATTGTAGGGGAGTACCAGGACAGGGAAATGGGAGGGGAGTGATTGGGAAATGGGCAGAGGGAAGAGGGCTTATGAGACCGATGGGGAGGAAGAAACTGGGAAAGGGGAAAGCATTCTGAATGTAAACAAAGAATATAGAAAATAAAAAAATAAAAAAATAAAAGAAATAAAAGAAAACAAGACTAGTGAGAAAAACAAAATGCTACTTTCTAATGCATTACTTAAAAATTCTTACAGATATGTTGCTAGCACAACTATAGGTGTTTTTTAGATTAACAAACCAGGACCAAAATACAATCAAAAATAAACTAAACTGGTATATATTTGTCTCAAATAAAAACATCAGTAAGTGATCAATGGTAGAATTCACATGGTGAATATACTCTGAAGAGAATTTATTAGAAAAACAAAATTATGAAAAACCGTGAAATGCTAGGTTTTTGTTTGTTTTTTGAACATAATAAAATGCCACTGCCTCTTAAATGAATAAGCCAAGAAACAATAGCAAATTCTGTCTCATATGTATTTTTTCTTCTTTAATCCCTAAATATACAAAGTGATAACAAATTAATCAGTTTCATAAGCTCAATGAAATGTTAAGACTTATCAAGCAGTTCCAACGTGTGTATGTGTCCACAGGCAAGCAATTCTCTGTACATAGAGGACAAAATATTATCTGACTGTTCATCTCAGGTCTCCCATTGACTTGTGGCTTATTAATTAGGCTACACTGACTGACTAGCAAGACCTAAAGATCTACACTTTCATACAGATCTTTCACTTGTTTGGTTAGAGTTACCCCATGAAACCCCAAGATATTTTATATTATTTGTGGCTACTGTGACAGGAAGTGTTTCACTAATTTCTCTCTTAGGTTATTTATCATTTGTATAAAGGAAGACTATTAGATTTATTTGAGTTAATTTTATATCTAGCCACTTTGCTAAAGTTGTTTGTCAGCTGTAGAAATTCTCTGGTGAAATGTTTGAGGTCACTTATATATACTATTATATCATCGACAAATGGTGTTACCTTTACTTCTTCTTTGCCAATTTGCATCCTCTTGATCTCTTTTTGTCTTATTGTTCTAGCTAGACCTTTGAGTACTATATTGACTAGATATGGGGAGAATGGGCATTCTTGTCCCTGATTTTAGTGGGTCTGCTTCAAGTATCTCTAGATTTAATTTGATATCGGCTTAACTCTGACCCAGAATTGTTCCTGTCGGAAAGAACTGCAGGGACAAAAATGGAGAGGAGCCTGAAGAAAAGGAGGTCCAGTGACAGGCCCAAGATGGTATCCAGCTCAAGGGGAGTCACCATGGCCTGATACTATTACTGAGGCTATGCAGTGCTCACAAAAATGGGCCTATCATGACTGCCCTCTGAAAGACTCAGCCAGCAGCTGAGAGTCAGATGCAGACATTTACACCCAACCAATGGACAGAAGCTGCTGACCTCTGTTGAATTAGGGAAAGCTGGAAGTTGAGGAGGCAGGTGACTGTGTAGGAACAACAATTAACTTAGATCCCTGAGATCTCTCAAGACACTGGACCACCAATCATGCAGCATACACCAGCTAACATAAGGCCCCGAACACATATACAACAGAGCACTGCCATGCACAAGATAGACTGTCAAGAGACTGGAGGCCGCAGGGATTTGGGAGGTCTGGTGGAGTAGGGCTTGGGGGCAGGGAAGTGGGAACATTCCCATGGAGACAGAAAGGGGGTATAGGTATGAGATGTGGAAAAGTCAGAGGTTGGGCCAGGAAGGGGATAAAATCTGGAGTGTAAAAAGAAATTAAATGAAATTAAGAAACAAAACAAAACAAAACATAAAAAGCTTAGGGGAAAAAAATCTACACTTTCTGCCTTCCCAGTGCTGAGATTACAAGCATGCACCATGATCAAGTCTAGCTTACAAGGCTTATGAATATAAATTTCAGGTCATCAGGTCATCATGCTTGTGTGGTAAGCATTGTTATCAACTAAACTTTTCCCCCAATATGCAAATTTACTTTACAAATACATAAATCCCTATAATATAAAAATATATGCTTTTGTAGAATCAAGTTTTCAAATTAAAGCATTTGTCATTTTATTTCTACTTCTGCAGCTACTTCTCAGCATTACAACATACTGTTGGGTAGTCATTCCCAAACCCACTAAAAGCTTGTTCAGGCAACAAAATGCCATGCCATGAAACCACAAAACAATGAAATACCCAAAATATTAATAAGATTTTGTAACAGACAATTCAAAAAATACATTCCAATTTCAAGGCAACTGCCACAAGTTGTGCTATATATAACTATACAAAAGGGGAGTTTTCACTCTTTCAGTAAGATATTGAATATTGTAGTCTTTACCTTCAGATATCTACACAATAGGCTAGTGTAAAAGCCACAGAATATCCAATTCAATGGAATCAAAGAGCACTTTCAGGGAAAGTGATGATTGCCTTGGAAATGTCAAAATCATGTATCTGAAGTCATTTAGTAATCATCGGCAATACTGTGATACACAAGCTTATTAATGAAATTTATTTAAT
Organism: Apodemus sylvaticus; assembly: GCF_947179515.1. NCBI lineage: Eukaryota > Metazoa > Chordata > Mammalia > Rodentia > Muridae > Apodemus > Apodemus sylvaticus. The sequence goes on along the minus strand of NC_067473.1, from coordinate 35,673,479 downwards.
CATGTATGTATTTACTCAATATGTACATTTTATCAGAGATGGGTCCTATAGCTTATAACTCCTCTATCAAAAAAAAAAACTTAATTGAAATAATCAAAACTATTAACTGACAAGGCTACCTCAAGGAGCCAAAGACCACTTAACAAAAACCCATCAGAAGCCCTCCTTTGATCTGTAGGCCAGGGTTGTACAAGAGACTTCCAAACATTACAGGCTATTCCTCTTGCCGTTGGTTGCTCCACAGAAGTGGAAGGTAAATCTTTATTGCTGGAGACACTACATACTTCAGACACAGGACCTAGACACCTCTGAGCTGGACCTAACTGGAGGAATACTTTTCACAGTGCCAAAAGGCGCCATAAAAGCTTCTAGAGGAGGGATGCAAGCAAGTCTTAACCAGCTAGGATGCCTATGAACAGTAATTCTGACCAACATGCACAATAATCTTAAGGGTATAGTAGTGGTACTCATAACTTGGCAATAAGCAACAGCTCTATGGCAAGGGATGACAATCATGCCTCCTACTAGAAACCTAACCAACTACCCAGCATTAATAAAGTCATGGATCTTAAGGCAGAACCTATAAACCAACGCGTTTATAAACCAGCAAAATCCCTAACTACATTCTAAATATTTGTCCTCATATAAATAGGTAACTGTAGAACCTCATCAAGAAAACTCTTTGCAATAGACAAAGACCAACATAGAAAAACAAAATGTAGAATCAGGAAGTCCAGTCCCAATGGATACATCTATAAAACACTTCTAGCATATAAGGCTCACTGAACACTAAAGAAGATGGGATAGAAAGACTTAAAAGGCAGAGGACCAGAGTCTGCTGTGAGACTGTCTCCTAAAAATGCCAAAACGTATATCCATGAGTTCTCATCAACATGATTTATGAAACATGAAGTGAATAACAATAATTGACATACCATAGTAAATGGGAGCAAGGTTGGGGAAGGAACATACCCCACATGGTAATGAGGCCTCAGCCATACACAAAGAACGACAGGCAACCACATCACTCTGAGACTGGGAGAGATAGTCTTCCCCAGGCAAGACCACATACACAAATTGGTTACCTAATAGCAATTGGTCAACTATTAAAAACAAATGCATATAAATAACATTCTACAAGCTGAGAAAGTTATATATAGAAATATATATGTATAAACCTTTACAAATGGAACAATTAATGATAAAAGAATCTGTGGATTTGAAAGAGAGTTGAAGGACAAAATATAAGATGGTATATAATTATATTACAATTATAAAAGACAAAAGAAAACCATTTATAAAACTATTACATAAAATAGAGTTTGAACACTAAACTATAAAATTTCTTGTGAGGAATTATGCAAAACATTCACTTTCATGTTTAAATATCTAGAGAACCTTTTCAATTTGCTACAATTTGTCTATCACCACTGTCAAATCATCTTTTAAAAATATTTTACAAATAATTACAAAAGGTTATTTCTGCATAAAATAGCACACAAAACGTGGACTCCATGGCATCTCAGGGGGAGTGTCATATACTCCAAAAAGAAGAGAGTGAGAAATTTATCAAAGTAGGGACCATTCATCTGAAAAATGCCAAGTAAAAGATTGGGATGTACAGAAAAAAAAGTAAAATATAGAACTCATAAAGTCAAATACCACGTTTTCCATTATACATATATATTGAAATTGTGTGTGTGTGTGAAGACTACAAACCTATGTCTTCCTCCATCACTTTATACTTTTTATTTGTTGCTGTTGAAAATAAAATTTACAATATATTCTGCTCATGCTTTTCCCCTCCCACAGATCCTCCAAGAACAACTTTATTTTTTGAGACAGGTCAATACTGTACTTGAACTTATAGATCCAGCTATACTATATGAGCAGAGAGCTTCCAGGAACCTCATGTTTTTGCTTCCAAGGGCTAGGATGACACTCACTGGAAGCTACGCACAGCTCCTTATTCTAGAATCTAGAGATCCAAGCACAGGTTCTCAAGAAGGCACAACAAGCACTTTAACCTGCTGAGCCATCTCTCCAGGCCCCTGAATCCATAACCTTTTTAATAGATTATAACTCAAGGAGTCAGGTCCTTTCATTTCTAAAACAACTAGAACAATGATTTTGCATAAAAATAATATCCATATCCATTTCATACTTTTTTATTGCCTGTATTCCCTTTTCTAAAATAATATGCCAATCAGTCTATTAAAATCTGATTATCTGTCTCTTCCTTGGAATGATTTTAGGATAAAATTCATTATAAGCCTCTCTGATGGTTATTATCAACAGTCAACGTGAGGGAATCTGATATCACCTGGGAGAGTCTAAGGCTAGTCCTGTGAAGGAGGATCTGAATTAAATTCATTGATGCAGGAAAACCCATCTCTACTGCATGAGCTTTCTGCACAGGAGATAAGGATTCTTCTGTCTTGACATCCCAGCCATGAGGACCTATACCCTGAACTATAAGCAAATATTAACTCTCTCAACCTTATGTTGTTATTGTCAGGATGTTTCAACACAGCAATAAAAAAAAAGTTTAATAAAATAATTTGTAGTGATTCAACATGACTAAGTCAGTGAAAAAATAATTACAAATGCTTGTCAGGGCTGGAGATGTTGTTAAGTTGGTGGAGTATTTACTAAACACACCAAACTCCAGGGTTTGACTCCGTACACCACATAAATTGAGCATGCTGGCACAGGCCTACAGTCCTGCACTCAGGAGGAGGAAGCAGGAGGCTTGGAAGTTAAAAGTTATCCCCAACAACATAGTAACTTCAACATAAGACTGGAAAATGAGACTCTCTCTTAAAAAAGAAAGTTTTCAAAGTTTCTGGTATTTCAAAAAGGGGCTAATGAAACTTAAAATTCATTTGCCTTCAAAAATAAAGCATTTCAGAAATACCAAATCATAAAATAAAAATTATAAACACAACAAAAAGCTCTTGGGACTCAATGAAAGGCAGTATACATTACTAAGATTAAAAAAATAATAATTCATTTCTACAAAAATGATACTTTATTCATGTAAGTTTGAAAGAAAAATATTCAATTAGAAATGTGAAAAACACTTTATTAGGAAGTAGTGATACACCATGATTGTACTGCTGAAGCTAAAGGCAAACTCATTCCAACTATTTCTTGTCTGTTTCACTTACCAATAACTGTTTTTCGTCTTTCTTGGCATCCGTGTAAGAGGAGGATCAAGGCAGCCGAGATGATAATGCAGTTTACAGGTGTCACACAGTAAAAGAAGATGCTGATCATGGTTCTTCTTACAAATTCCACAACTTTAATAAAAGCAGCAAGTGAGAGTCACACTGAGGTCCACAGTGACGTAGTTCACTTGTAACAGTGTGCATTCCAAAGCCTTCCTCTGGATTATTTTGTTTTCTGTCATGGCGATTCTGATCAGGGCCAGGCTGGCCTCGACCTCATGAACATTTTGCCTTAACCTCCTTAAATATGTCGGGAGGACAGTGTGTGCTGGGGACCCTGCAGTATCTAATATGTTTTTAATGGCAGTCATCATTGTAACAATACCAACTTCTATTTCTAGATAATGTACAGAATGTTATAGCTTATTTCTAATATAAGCTTAAAAAGTTTTCTAAAGATAAACCATTGAAGGATAGAAACATTTAGAGTATGCATTTTCAACATAGCCTTCAATTATTAGTTAAAATTCATTTAGCATTATTTCAGCTTTTCTTTATAAACATAAACTATGAAAATTATTTTAATTTTGAAAATTACCTTGATGGTCTAAAGAAATTCTTTCACCAACAACTTTGTTTTTAACCAGTAATTATAAACCTCTCATACAACCTTAAACATATAAGTAATCTATATTTCTATGTCTCTTTTCACAAAAGAAAGAGTTTGAATTCTTAAAAACAGCAATTTCAGACAGTTAACATTTTTTTTTTTGCGAGAAAAGACAATTTACTTCCAAGAAAATGAGCACCGTGGGCTGAAAATTTAGCATGTATTTATATTGGAGATGTACAGAATGACTGGAAAGTTGCCTGAGAGACTAAAAGAAACAGAAATGTTCAAAAAGTCAAAAGAATTGGGTTTTTCAATATCCCTGGAAAATACCCATGTGTAAAGCAGCAATAATATCAAAAATTAATACTAGTTACAACCAAAAAAAGCCCAACAAAGTTAAAGAATATCACTTTAAATGTATTCTGAAGCAAAAAAATAATTATAGTCATAAAACTCCAATATCTGGTACTATGACTAATATTTTTGAAAGAATCAACCACACTTGGGAAAACAATGTGGTAATACACTAATGTTTATACTACAGACTGATACACAGGTATGCAAACATATATGTGCACATTATTTTTATGTTATTTATATCACATAATATACCCATACAAGCACAACAGCATTTTCTAATCTTTCCCTTAATATGATTAATACATGACATAAAAAGTGATTTCTTTGTCTAAATATAGAAAAAAAATGAGGCCTTCATTTATGTAGAAAAAATGGTATTGTCATATAAAATCACTATAGTGATCAATTTTGCTTAAATATTAAGTATAGGAAGTAATTAAGAAAACTATGTCTGGAAATGAAATAATTATAGCTAAGCAAGGAGAGAAGAAAGTACAGAGAGATTAAAATATAAAATTCATCAAGTTTACACACTACCATTCATCACTCCCTAAATCAAAAACAAAATTACACATTCAAGTAAACTATAAATGGTTACTTAATTAATTATGTTGACTAAAATAATAATTATATAAGTATTGATTATAAGTAAATTTAAAATATTAAATTTAATATAACAGGCACAGATTTTAAAGTAACTTTGTAATTTTCTAAAAAGAATTCTTTGTTCCATGCAGCGTACGAAAAGTCATTCTCAGTTCCTTACAAGATACATGATTTATCTTTCTGAAGAATAAGTATCTGTTCTTTCATTCAATCTCCAAAGCATCAACTGAACCTGAAAGAATCTGAACTGAAATTCTGAAATGGACAAAGTTCACTTTTGTGCATGTAAGGTAATTTCTGACTAGTACATATTAGTTGAAAAGTAAACAATATTAATCTGTTATAATTGCATTACTTGCCTGTAAAGCACTGTAGGAAGAGTAGATGTCTTTTGTGTGCCTCCTTCTTTTTTACTTGGTTTTCTTTCCTTAGGTGCTCGTAAGATTGCTGGTACATTCAACTTCTATTGAGTGAATAAATGCAGTACATGCTGTTTTAAAGATGAAGTACAAAGCAGTATTTCCCCCCACGTGCCACTAAATCTAAGTAAGCTAGCATTGAGAGAGGTAAATCTGCTTTATATTAGTAATGGGAAAGAAAATGAATTGCTGATCTCAAATACTTCTCTTATAAAGCTACAGCTGCATAGTCTCATTAGTCCTTAGAAATACATTCAACTTTATGAAAATTATACTACTTTCACTTGAAACCCTTAGAACAATGAGGAAAGTAAAGGAGGCTTAAAACTCTTAATACAGTCCACTCAGGAAACAATCAGAAGCCACCAGTACGCTGCTTTGCAACAGCCCGGCTATATTGGTGTTCCACAGGCTAACTAGAAAAGCTATCTTATTGGACCAAACTGCAAAAAGGCAGATGAAATTCTCTTTGGTACTCTACTAATGTGTAGCATGCTGGATTCTGAGACAGTGACCATCTATCAAAGTCACTTCTTAGTGGCCTGGTGAGTTCACATCTGTTCAGGCAACTGGAACAGTATCATGCATATGATACATGTGTCTGTGCAGACTGCTATCACACAATGCAATTTTCAATCCTCTATGAAGTTACTTAATAAATGGAAATGTCTTTTATAGTAGATAATATTTTAAACTATCGAGGAAGTTTTTGTGAGAAAAATATAAACCCAGACAAAAAAAAGCTAGATTGGTAAGTAACTCCAAATTTCCTTTTCTAAATATCAAATACAAAACACCATAATTTTCCAAAAAAATCTAACTACCTATTAATAGGAAAAAGTATTAATATGTCCAAAAGCAACACCTCATCTTCACCTTTTAAAATGAATTACTTCTGTAGTATTTTCTGTATTGATACGAAATCTGTTCATAAAAGAAGGGAATGGGAAAGGAAAATTGTGACAAAAATCTAATACCACCAAATAAAGAATATACTAAGAGGAAACTCATGCCTCATATCTTAGCTCATCAAAAGTGACAGGTCAATCAATTTGAGCAAAAGAAAAAAAAAATGCCAACAAGATAGCTGGCGAAAGAACCAAATTAAGTTACAGGTTCTCAGTAGGAAGCAGCTGCCAGTGGCCTGCAAGTATTTCAGACAAAAGTCATTGCCCTGGGGGACTAGGCTCTGAAGGAACACAATTATTTAATTAGCAAAATGACTTTTGTGTAGGAACCATGTACTCTGAAAAAATCAAAAAGAGAGCAAGAATTGAAGAAAGCAACTGAGAAGAAACTAACCTGCCCTGTAATTCGGCCAAGTAAGGCCCATATCCCTTGCCCTTCACTTCGCAGTTTCCCATTCAGATTTTGCAGTTCCTCTAATGATTCACAGAGCTACAAAAAGCGTAAGTCAAATTAGTAAGCTTTTATATGTGCAAATATAAATAAACAAGAATATTCACATTTATTTTCCATTTATTATAACATATTCATGTCAGATAACTACTAAAACACAAAGATATAATTATTGCTCGTGTGGTGAACATCCACAAGAGAAGGGGATCATTTTCATTTATTCTACAGATTTTAGTGAAGATGCATATATAGTTTGGCATATAATTTGACACATTTTGCTATCAAATCTCTATCGAATCACATTTCCATCCCTTCTCTCATGAGAAAACTAAAAATCCCAAAGGTTATCTTGGCTAAGATCAACTACCAAAAGTCTGCAGATCTTGTGACTTTATTCCTCATAGTCTTCTTTTCTACAATATTGCTGATTACTAGATGTTACTTCCTAGTAATTACATCTCTTTAAATGGGGTTTTTTTTGGGAACAATATTAGATACTAGTTTAAATATTCAAGCTACTTAGAACCTAACACTTTAGAAAGATCTTACTTAATATATTAGAGAGGAAAAATTACAATTAATTTTTCAATTGAGAAAGTTTAAAAAAATAACATATAATTTTTAAAAGTCGACCAGTTTAAGACTGGGTTTTCAAATTTTCAACAAACTACAAAAGATCTATAATGCTGTTTACATTTAAGAATAAGGAATTAGGTTAGCTGTGTTAGTTTTAAACCCCAACTGGAAGCCTTGATTACTATGTCACCATGTGCAAATTATGTAACCTTTTCAACCCTCAGTTCCCACCCCTATGAACAGGAGCAACAGCCCCTGACTCACACTAAGGACAAGGAGAACATTACATGGCTTTCTATGTGTGTAGGGATCACAACTGTGCCTGGTGTAAGAATGCACTCAGTAAGATGAACAGTAATGAAAATGATTATGAAGGGCAGAAAAGAGCCGAAGACCTCTAGAATTTTAAACTGAAACACAGAAATACAGTCAAATCACAAGAGAATGATCAATGAGCTCTACTGAGTGAGACTGTGCACTTGTAGCCAACGTACCTTATTATATTCTACATGAAGCTTTTCTTGCTCATTCTCTAATTTATCCTTTAGATTCTTTTGTTCAGCCATATTTTCCTGAATTTGAATCATGCGCATATTTCTCTCTATTTAAATTAAATATCCAATTTTACTTCAGTAAAAAGCAACAGCTAATATAAAACATACACAAAGAAGCAAACTAGCCATAGAAATGATCATTTGGATAAAGTTACATTGGTCAAACAAAAATTAAGCATATTTAATAATAAACATAGCAATACATGAGCCTAGAATTTACAAAGGCTACAATTAGGAAAATAAACATGCCTCTGACATATACAATATACTAATGATTTTCTAAAACATTAATAGCATATCAGACTCTGTCATTAGCAACTCATTCTCAGGGAGACGGTGTATGTAACAGTGTCCATACTGACCAAAATAGTAATTGACAAAATCAGCAGTGAGAGCTGGCTGCTTATGTTTCCGCCTTCCATCCACACTAGAACTAGTATCTGAGTTGTCCACTGGAAAGATATCCGTACTGATGCCCATCAGCTCTGCTTTGCGCATAAGCTTACGAATGGCTGAAGCACTACTTGTGAGGGGCCTGGGTAGCTTTTCCCTTGGAACCCAGGCTTGGGGTCTGGTAGATCGAGCCAGCTCTGCCTTGGCACGATATTGCTGTAGTCGGGCATTGATCCTTGCCTATAAAGAAATGCAGGCAGTTTGAATGAAAATAAAATGGAATATATTCCTCATGCCTTTTACTTTTATGCTTAGAGAAGATAACAATACTAAAATTTCACAAGTAGGGTAAATCAGATTTATCACTGATCCTGAGGATGTACAAGGCAATTCTGGAGTTGCAATAAATGAATCCACACCTACTAACAGCTGCCCTGTGATGGCCCTAGAGCTCAAAAAGAAACAAGATGTGTGTTCCCATCCCTAACAAAGAAGTAATCTTCTACTGATAACCATGTGCAAGCACAAACTTTCAACCATGAAATACTTTACAACTGACTACACCTTTGATTCAATAAATCATAATTTCTTTGGAAACACATTCTACTCAAGTCTAATCACAAACTACTGCTTTATAAAATAAACTTTCCAATTATATTTTATATGCTAGACATCAATTTCAATCACGTCATTAGAAAACTCACATGAGATCTGAAAAAAAAAAAAAAACAGTAAATTTAGGTGTGATTCCCATACCTGTGCTTCAGGTGACAGCTGTTTCTCTCTCTCTTGCAATGACATTTTACAATAGGACTGTAGAGCCAAGTAGTTTTTCCTTTTCCATTTTCTGTCTAACCTGTCTGCATGCTGCTTACAATAAGCAAAAAATGGATCTGCTATATCCTAGTGAGGGGGGGGGAGGGAGAGAGGGAGGGAGAGGGAGAGGGGAGAGTTGAAATTTTACTCCAATGTGCATTTTAAAAATAAACTATCAATAAATAATAGTTTCCATTTGACAAATCTCTTAATAATGGCTACATCAATAAAACATTAAGGAAGCAATTTTCACACATCATGATAAAAATTACTGAATTTGAAATGTAATCTTTCAACCTCAAATTACCAACTGTTCTCTCTAAACAGTTTGGACATACAGCAATCCATACAACACTTGCCTACCATGAGAAAGACCTCGTTTTGATCCGAGCACCACAAAATAATAAAGGACCATATGAATTTCAAACTATTGATAAAAATGTTAAGTTATGTGAGTATGTTTGTATATTTCTTTAAAATTTTATAGTGTAATACATCAATTTTAATAAACTTAGGGGAGAATTAAGAACAAAAGCTAAAGTTACATATCCATAAATAAATAAAATAGTAAATTGTAATCATATAGTAAATAGGCATAACAATAGCCATCATAAGTAATGAGATGTTCTTAACTCACTAGCAATGCATACACATATTTTATCCAGGAAAAAATAGATGAGGAAGGCCAGACTCTGACAGTAACAACAGTCAGGGATCTATCTTCTAACTAGTATCTCACATGAGGACATGCTGGTAGCCAAAGGGTACCTTATAATTCACTTGTTAGTGTAGTCCAAGGGACTCCCAAAACACGGTCTATTTCCATTGTTCTCAGCTGCCTCCCGGAAGCATAAAATGAGTCTCTATTGCTGAAGATACAGTCTCGTATACTTCAGACATAGGATGCAGACAATCCAAGATGGTTCTGACCTGAAAGACTCCTCCTGATGGCTAGCTTTCATGGTACTAGATGGCACTGTCTAAGTATCCACAGAGGAGAAGCAAACAATATTCCTATACAGCTATATCTATGAACTTAAACACTGACAGCATGGTATGATGTCTTACCTAAGAGTGAAATGATAGAATGCACACTAGTGGTAGCCAATAATCCAATGGGATTGAAAGTCTATTCAGTGGCTAAGATTAAAAACTCAGAAGACAGCAGGTGTTGGCAAGAATGCGGAGAAAAAGGAACAGTCCTCCACTGCTGGTAGGATTACAAGAGGGTACAACCACTATGGAAATCAGTCTGGTGGTTCCTCAGAAAACTGGGCATGACACTTCCAGAGGACCCTGCTACACCACTCCTGGGCATATACCCAGAGGATTCCCCCGCATACAATAAGGACACATGCTCCACTATGTTCATAGCAGCCTTATTTATAATAGCCAGAAGCTGGAAAGAACCCAGATGTCCCTCAATGGAAGAATGGATACAGAAACTGTGGCATATTTACACAATGAAATACTACTCAGCAATTAAAAACAATTGAATTCATGAAATTCTTAGGCAAATGGTTGGAACTGGAAAATATCCTAAGTGACGTAACTCATTCACAAAAGAACACACATGGAATGTAATCACTGATAAGTGGATATTAGCCCAGAAGCTCTGAATACCCAAGACACAACTCACATATCAAATCATTCCCAAGATTAAGGGAGGAGAGGGCCCTGGTCCTGGAAAGGCTTGATGCAGCATTGTAGCAGACTCCCAGGACAGAGAAGTGGGAGGGGGTTGATTGGGGAACAGGCAGAGGGAAGAGGGCTTATGGGACTTATGGGGAGGGGAGAACTGGGAAAGGGAAAATCATTTGGATGTAAACAAAGAATATAGAAAATAATAATAAATAAAAGGAAAGAAAAAAAGAAAGTCTATTCTGCAAGAGGAAAATCACATCTGGTACTAGAAACCTGGGAAAGATAAGAATCTTGGTGGAGAACCTAAAAATACCAGTTTATTAAAGAAGTATAATTCTAACTACATTCTACATATTTATACCAAGTGTAGATTTCAGTCCTCATCAAAGATTCATCTTACATTAGACCACAGACCATTACAGAAAGCCACAAGCAAAAGAAATGCAGACAAGTGACCATGCGATGCCGAGCCCATGTGAGGCATGTGCAGCACAACTCCTGTCCTTTAGGCACACAGACAGCTCAGAGGGAGTGGGAACATAGTAAAAACAGGAAAATTTCCTATAAGACTTCATCTCCTAGAAATGTCAGGGAAGTTATACCCAAGAACTCATCAACACTGCTGTTGATGTGTTGAAAAACACATGTTGTGTTTAAAACATAGCAATTTGGCTATTCTTATAATTTGAAATATTTTACGAAGTACAAAGAAACCAGACACACCTCTAACAGAGCTTCATCAATGTAGAAGACAATATATTCCAAGACTATATAAAAAGTTTAAAAATATGGTAAATATCACTGGATGAAACTGAGGTGTTGAATTCTATTTTTCAGGCATTCTTTTACTATCTGCATAAAGTAGTTCTAGAAAAGTATGACATCCAACTTGATAATCAAGTTTAAACAAGAAAATAAAAGCTTTCTAGGAAACCTAAAGGGAACATAAATTGAAGCAGAAGGCAATAAATCTGCTTTAAATTGAAATGCTTAATTTGAAAAGTCCTAAGGTGAGGATGGGCACACATGCCTGTAATCTTAGAGGGGGGACAACAGGATCACTGGGGTTACCACCGACTACACAATGAGATCCATCAGTGTGTTGGGTGGTTGGGGTGGGGGCGGGTGTCTTACATGCACCCAATGTACATGTAAGCATTATAAATAACACATCCATTTTAACAGAATAAATATTATCAAATGCAAATCTCACAATCACCCTAGCAATTCATGCAAAGTTTTGAAATTCTATAATTATTCCTTCATAAATTTCTAATTCTTATCAGCTTCAATGACACTCATTTGCAATAGCACTAAGAAAGCTGAGACAAAAGGATAGTGAATTTGAGACTAGCCTATGCTGTACAGGGAATTCCATAGCCAGCTGGAATTATAGTATGATCAAGTAGCAAAAAGATCACAAAAAGGTACCAATTCTATTAAGTGTTTATAACAACTAGAAACTTGTGTAAACATGCTTTAATAAAATACAAAAACCAAACCAAAACAGAAACAGAAAGAAACCCACCCACAACACCAAAGCCTGTAGAGTGGGCCAGACGGGATCAGGCATATTTACCTAACTGATAAAAGAAAGCAACAAGGCAGGAAGAAGCTTCAAGTCCAAGTTTGACATCTTTATTATTTTAAGTTGCCCTGCACATTTTCTCCAAATTAGCTCTTAAACATGGTGACTGCAAACTATTGATTATGTTTGGTTTTCTATTAATCTTCATGCCTTCTGATTGAGAGGAGCAATCTCCAAATCATTACGCATCCCAATGTACACTTGCTGTTTTGCACATTTTTACTTACCTACCTAACGTAAAGAGACTTTTTGTCTTCTCCAAAAGGAACATGTACTATGAGTACTATGCAAAATAACCCAAGCTATCATAAAACGTAAATCTCTCAAACATAAACCTGAAAGAAAGTCTCTACAAAAGAGACATCCTGACTCTGAAGCTCAGTTATCCAGAATTAGACAACTGAGCAGAACTCAGCTTTCCTGGTTCACCTGTGACCCGTGAACCCGATTAGTGCTATTGCCCTGCCCCTCTGCACCTCTGCCCAGTATCTAGCATGTTGGTCTTGATAAGTCCACCCAGCCCTATGCTTCAGTCACACTTCTCTGCCTGCCAGGAGCTCTGAAATGTTCAATGTTCATCCAGCACTCACGCAAATCACAATTCCTCAGCACCAAAAGTTAGAACAAAATGATAAAGGTCAAAATATACCATTTCTATTTAAATCTATTAAAGATGAAATAAAATACATCTTCAATAATTTTCTGTAAATTTTTCATTAGATTGCTTATTTCCTAGCTAACATAAAAGCATAATAAACCTTTTAAGAGAAAATAAAATTTTATATAACAAATAAATAAAATAGCTTACATACTATCAGAAAGCATGATGAATGCATAGTAAAAGTCTGAATAGGTAATTATCTCTCCTCAAAAATCACTTAAGGAATTAATTGCACTTGTTCTTAAGACTCCTTAAAATCCTTCAAAAATGACTGTGAATGCCACAGACTTTATGAGTTATACTTTTAGAAACTTAACACATGAATTAAAAATTAGAATACTCTTAAACACTTCCTAACCTAACTTAAATGTATTAATTAAATATATATTTTTAATCAAGATAACTACTATATAGCATTAGGCAACAAATTTTATGAGTAAAGACTGCAGCCTATATTTTTGCAACTTTATCTACCTTTATAACATAAAAGGAGGATCACCCAAACTGCTACCATAGTTAAGATTACACTCTTCTGTTGTATGTAATCTCTTGAAATTTCCAAAGATTAGAACTTATAAATACATATTTCATACTGTTATAAAAACCAATTTGAAGCACTGGGTTCTAGAAACAATTTAAATTTTTAAGGAGTTCCAAAAAATACACTTTGTAATCAAGTAATTACTTAAGCTAAAGTCAGTAAGCCTGGAAAAAATGCTAGGGAGTTAAAACTAAACCCAAAGAGAACAATTTTGCCTTAAGAAAGTTTCATTCTTCTGTATAAAACATACCAAAGAGCAATACTTCAAGATACCTTGCACTATGTTTTATCTGTCAGAACTCACTAAAGCATTTTCGACATGCTTTTCAGTATGCTATAACTAGTCAAGACTGACAAGACTCAGTCATTTAATATTCAAAAGTGTAAATCAGTGGTCTGATCAAAGACTTAAAAACAGATTATCATGTTTCCCTCCTGCTTTATGACTTGCTTCAGGATAGACACAGCACACATGAAAAGTCTTCTGAACACATTTAGCACCCAATGGTTAATGAAGTAAATAAACATACCTCTTCTGCTGCTGCCTCTGAAAGCAGGCCTTCCTTCTGGGCACAGGTAACATGAAAATAGGCTCTACACATGCCTGCATCACAGCTAATGCAAACTCCAGTTCTAGCAAAGCGAGGATCTTCACAAAAGCTACACTCCTACAAAAGTCACAGGAAAATTTTCACAGCAAACATATTTCTGAAATAACATTATACTCTCATGAAGAATCCAATAAATATTTAAAATATTCAAGAGACATAGAGCATTAATGCAAATAACTGCAGGTAAGCCAGGTCTTCCAAAACAAAAACAAAAACAAAAACAGAGCTCTTTATATAGTTCTAATCAATCTAAATTAAACTGATATAATAGCAATAATAACAAATAATATTATATGAGGACTTAGGAGCTAGATGCTTGGTCTTCTAAGTACTTTACATATATTTATATATACATGTATATGTATATATAATCATTTTACTATGTTGAAAAAAATTTGATCATTTTTCTTGTTACATTAAAAAAAGTTGAACTGGTAATGGGCTGACACATGCTCAAAATAAATTGAAGTGTGGATATTATATTCTTTTTCTTAATTTTAATAAAATTCACTTTAAAATTAAAGTTGTGAGATTTCAATTGATCCAACTGTGTGTAATAAGGTTTTCTCTGGGTCCTAGAGAAGAGAAACAGTATCAACTAATATCCATTTATACATCATAGGCTATCTGAAATTAGACTAATCAATACATTAGCCTCTGGAGAAACAACTATCAACATATGATTCAAATCAAGTATGGTGACCCCTATATATAATCTCAAGAAGAGGCAAGCTGACTACCTCATGCCTGAAGCTGACCTGAGCTACAATGAGATAGTAGCTCAAAAATATAAAAGCATAATATTATATTATTATTAAATTAATAATATAATAATAAATAACCTAGTTCTAAGAGCTACTCAAAGAGCACACTGACTAATCAACACTTCTGAGGTATCATAAGCTTAAAAGCCTACATAAAGAAACAACAACAACAACAACAACAAAAAGCCTAAATTTTAATCATAAAGTTTATCTTACCTTGGCACCATATTTAGAATAGTTCATTTCTGTTAATGTTACTGGTCGTAATTTATCAATATCTCCAAAGGCTACTCCAGGAACATATAGGGCACAAACAATGTGGACCCATCTATAATAGAAAAGACATAATTCTGCTATCAAATACATTCCTGAAATTCTCACATAAAATCCAAACAAAAAATATGTTCTACCTTAAAATAGTACTGAAAGCATTTTATAATTAGATGTTTTTTTTTAAAAAATCCTCCTCTCAAGACTCTTAACTAAAACTACAGTATACCTAGAGAATGAAGCAGATAATTAATCACAGAGAGCATGAGTGCAGAGAGCATTCATTTCTAGAAGCCTAGTCAAAATGTAGATTTAGAAACCATAATTGCTTTTCACTTAAGATTCACTGCACTTTGGTCTTATCTGTTATTCTTAAATATTTGCATAAGAGTGCTACTCAAGGGTAACAAAACATCACTTTCACATTCAAGGAAAGATATGCACATTCATTACTGTGAGTACTTTTAGAATTAAGGATTCTAATTTAAGAACTATGAAGTTATTCTGCAGTAATTAGGTTAATTGTTCTTTATTGCTACTTTTCTTCCCAAGCCTGTTGGATATCCCTAAGGGTTTATTTTAAAGCAGCTTGGTAGAAAGTTTAACTTTTGATGGTGTCTGGGAAAGGGTACAAAACAAAGTTATAATAATGCAAGGATGTGAAGTTTTCATTGAGCGCTTCTATTCCCTATATAGCCTATGAACTAAAACTTACAAACCCACCTACAACCAAATTGTGTAAAATCTGCACAGGCTTTAACACGTTTTTAAAATATTCACTCTCAGCATACTGAAAAAAAAATGAGAGTTGGTTCCAATTTCTTTAACATTCTGAGCTCTAATTTATTATGCATCTTTTTGCTTGCCGATAAACAAAATGTTGGAGAGCAATGTGCAGTGTAAATACCAGAGTTGCATCCCTTGTATAAGAAAAAGGATAAAAGTGAGATGTCAATCTATGAACCTTGAGACTATATTGACAACTTTTGCTTTACCCCTAGATTAAAAGGTTCTGGTTTTATGATGTACCAAGTTTTAAAAGACTAAGACTAAATCATTCTATAGAAGTATTCAGAAAAACAGCTTAAAATTTTTATCATTTTTGTTGTACAAAAAAAATCCACAGTTCTGAAATTTTCTTGATAGAACATTTTAATCCCACCCCCCATATGCATCCCTGGGAGTTCAGTATAAAGATAGCATCTCAACGAGCAGAAACTTTCTCAATGTAATCTGTGCAGTTTCTTTGTGTTCACTGATGTATTAAATGTCGCTGTTCTCTACAGGAGTTTATCTTTGATAAACCAACAACTGGCTGCTTGCTTTGTACTGACCTTCAGATATGCAGGGAAGATCTCAACTGCCATTTTTCTGTGACTGGCACACAAATCTATCACTGCTCAGTTATTCATGAGGACACCAATGTAAGTCCTTCTTAAAATATGTATCAAAAAATTATCGCTAACACAATTTTATTCCTTTGAGCACTTTCTGTTCACATATTTTAGAACTTATGTAATTAAACTGGAAAATGAAAACAACAAGAAAATCTTCCTTGTTACTTTACCATCCATTTTGCTTGGAGCTATGATGACAGATGTTGATTGGGAAAAGGATCAGAAAACAAGTATCACAAAACCACCAAAAGAAAGAGGCAAACTGTCATTCTAGAATGAAAACTATCAATGCATTCAATTAAATTCATATATTGTTTCTAGTCAGGCAACAACCAAGTAGTAATATACTTCTTGAAAAATCTCTTATGTCACAATGGAAATTATATTAATGGAATAATTTTGAAGTACTTTTTCTGTGTAGTACCTTTTCTTCTTATTTTAAACAAATACTTTTAAAATATCTGCAGCATGTTATTTCTATTCCTTCTACCCATTACCAATGGTTAAGGGACTCGTAGGTAAAGAACACTACAGATTATCTGGAACAGATATCAGATGCAGGTGAATGTGAAATGCTTAACACAGTGTTTAGCTCACTGTCTTAGCTCAAGTAATATTTACTAAGGAAAATTAAACAGTCTGAATGTTTCCTATGGATGGCAATCTATTCTTCTCATTTGCAAATCAAGAAATGCTTTCAAGATGGGTGGTGGTGGCGCATGCCTTTAATCCCAGCACTTGGGAGCAGAGGCAGGTGGCTTTCTGAGTTCGAGGACAGCCTCATCTATAGAGTGAGTTCCAGGACAGCCAGGACTACACAGAAAAACCCTGTCTTGAAAAACAAACAAAAAAAAATGCTTTCAAAGGACTGACTATTTCAAATATAGCAGTGTAGAAGAGGAAAGTGGTAAGGTTTAAGGAATCCAATGCTCTCATCCTTATGCTGCAATGCCTCTCACTGGTAGGTTATGACCCCTCTGGGATAAACAGACCTTTTACAGGTGCCACCTAAGGTCATCAAAAAACACAGATGTTTACACTACAGCTTAGCAGGAGAAAAACTAAAGTTATAAAGTAGCCATGAAAATAGTTTTATGATTGGGGGTCCCCACAACATGAGGAACTGTATTAAAGGGTGGCAGCATGTGGAGGCTTGCAAACCACGATTCCAGGTCTCTATCATAATGCTCACTAGAGTGGAAAGAAGACCCATGAACCAGAGCCATACTGCACTGGAAATACACAAAACGGTAGCCTGCAAAGCTCGCGAAGGAGACGTCTCAGGCTCTTCGCGTTCCAGGATGGTCACTCAGCCTCTCCTTAGGGTACATGCCTTGCTTTGCTTTGTTATATAGAACATGTGTTATTTAAGAAGTGAAATAAGCATTTAGTTTTTAAGTCATGCACAGCAATTTCCACACATGAAATCACTTTGCATGTAGCAACTGACTCACATCAACAGAGGACTGTCCAGTTAAATTCATGTGGTAAGTCAGTTTCAAACATCTTCAGACAGTCTATGTTCTACTCTTCCTTTCCATGGGCTACCTACATGAAGATGGAAATACAAAAGGGCTGGTCCAAGTTTTATAGCTTTTTCTCATTCTTGGTCTTAAATCAAGCTGGCATTACAATGCAGCAAAAGATATCAGTGCCCATAATTTCTATTCTAGCCTACAAGAGTCTATGGACATAAACACGTATTTAGATAGTCTATTACAAAATTTTTTCAAACTGCCCACGGAAAAAGATGTAATATGAAGAGTAGCTAATATAAATATTTCTTATTAAATCTCAATGCTTAAAGAGATTTCTTTTGTCTTCCTTTAGAAAACATTATAAGTTACTTTGCAGAATATAATAGCACAAAAGACAGTTTGTCAATACAACTTTAAAATCAACAGGAAAACAAGTAAAATGAATTATCTTCCTCCAAAAGAAGCTGCCCCCCTCCCAAAATGGCCTTACTTCATCACAATGGAGTTCCCAAGTTTCAATATTCAAGATTATAAGTCACCAAGTGGCCTGTACACAGGAGTGGCCACCTCAGGTAAGTAGAACAACACTGCTCAGAAGAAATGACTCACTGCAGCAGCATCCAGAGTGAATCCAACTATGTCCCAGGAACTGCTGTGTATGAGTTGTGTCCTTGAAGCTTCTCAACAGTTCTACCAAACTAAGGTATAATAATGAGGCTAAAGAGCTGCCTTAAGTCATAATTGAATAAAAATAAAACAAAAAGTATAAGCATGAGCAAAACACTTTGAAAGCCCACACTATTAATGTTTACTGACCACAAAATTATAGACCATAGTCCAAAAATGCCACCTATACAATACGATCAAGTTCTAGTTTATATGTCAATGTACTTACTATTTTTTATTTCATTTCTTTTCTTAGGTAACAAGAGAGCTGGAACCTCAGCACACATTTCTGAAGATCCCACTGTAGACTCTGCTACCCTAGAAATCTACTGAGACTATATTTCTCAAGGGTCTGGCTACTAATTGAAATAAAATGAGAAGCACGTTTTTCTTAATTTTACTGAAGTAAAGCGTATTAAGTCTAAGTCTAGATTTTATTTGGGGACTATGTCCTGTTTTCAGTGTTAAGACAATGGTGAAAATCATGTTGTTAGGTAGTTCTTGTGGCTATTATTAAAATATTAAGCATTCTGTTTTATATGTTCTTTGTTTTGTTTCGAGACTGGGTTTCTCTATGTAACCTCCCCCATCTGTCTTGGATCTTGCTGTGTGGATCAGACTGTTCTTGAACTCACAGAGATCCACCTGCTTCTGTACAGGGATTAAAAGCATCCACCATCATGCCCAGTAAAATATTGAGCAATCTTAACTAAAACATTCTAGATGATAGAGAAACGGCTCTGCAGTTAAGTACATGCTGCTCTTACTGCTCATGCAAAAGACCCACTCACCCATATCAGGCAGCACACAGACACCTACAATTCCAGCCCCTGTGAATCTGAAACCCTCCTCTGAGCTCTGCAAACACCTATTCATGTGCTCATACCCACATGGACACAAGCACATATATTTAATTCCAAAAATTAATTTAAAATAAGTAAATTTTAAAAATTCTAATGCCTTACTTATCAAAATAAAAACATGAGCATCTATTATTGGCAGGATTGAGGTACGTACTCTTCAAAACACACAAGATTGGAGAAAATTCTTACACTATAGTCAATCACCCCTAGACTCATAGAGAAAAAAACAACATAAATGATGTCAGTACTTCAATGAGGCAACTGCTCAAACTGTTGGTGACTGTGAGTGTGATTGCAGGCCTGTGTACCAAGCATTGGTGTAACTGTCTCTCAGCCTCACAACCCTGCTTTAATACTTACTCTGTACTGAGAGACAAATACCCTCAGCACTGGTTGTTTACAGTGAGTGTGATTCTGTCATCACTAGAGCAGGGCACTATAATCAAAGGTATAGAGGACAGTAGAAGACGCGAGTTTCTCCACAGGATGGACAGGACACATTACTGTAGAGTAGCCCCATACCTGAGTATGTGCTTGGTACCTCACAACCCTGGCCCAACCTTGACATCAGTTTTTACTATCTTCTCACCTAGTGCATGTGTAACAGGCTTTAAAACAGGGCTGCAGCTCCCCCTGAGAACTGTGCCAGCCACCTACGATCCAAAGACTGGCAGATAAAGCAGAAAAGGTTTCTGGCACCGACTTGGTACAACTTGTTCTTGTGATAAAGTCTAAAGTCCAATATAAGGAAAGAGATAATTCCTTAATTTGGTTATCCTTCATCTGTATGCCATTCCTAGGATTTCTTACGAGAACTCATTTATAAGTTCCATGTACTTTAGGACTATACTCTTAATAACTTTTAAATAATGATTCTTAATTAAGAATTTTTATTCTTGAGTTGTTATTTAATTCTTAAATATTCTTAATAATTCTAAAATTTCTCCACTTTAAGCACTGTATGTTATACTCCTGATGTGAGCTAAGACCTGGGTTCAAATTTCTCTATTTACCAGACTGTGGTCTTGAGGTAACACATGATTTAAATGGTAAGAGTCTTGGGCATTATCACCATAACCTGAGAAAACACCGTGTGCTTCTTCACAGTGAATGCGACGGTGAGTGTAAAAACAAATGCAAGTATTTGGAAGATGGTCTTCCTTCTTCCCCTCATCCATCTGCATGGCTATTCACTCCTCTATGCCAAGAAGATGAGAAGAATGTCTGTGACTCAAAGGTCACAAATGGAAGAAGGAGGAAGTCCAAAGCAGGCATGTTATGAAGCAGGCATATAGACACAACATAATGACATCAACCTTCCAGCATCTGTCTCCTTGAAAATCCCATCCTGATTGGGACATAGTTCACAGCTAGGAGACACACCACATTTACAGGCATCACAAAACCAGGGCTCAGTGGAGTTTTCAGAAGCCGAACTCATAATAGAGTCACTCTCCCCATCGACTCCATAACAACCTAGAAAAGGAAAAGAAATAGTTATGATTTAACAGGGTTTATTTTTAAAACTCACTTTTATAAAATCAACAAAGAAACAAAAAGTACAGAAAAATTCTGAAAAAATGTAATGGTTTATAAAACTGATATAAAAGTAGGGATACAATAATTTTTCAAATTTTCTTTTTCACCTTAAAGCTATGACTTAGATAGCTAATTACAAATAAAAATTATTAGTCCTATGCAATTCAAGAGTATTATAATAGCAAGTTTTAATATACTTGAAGTCATATAAGAGAATACCAAACAAATAGTTTTAAAGGGACTTATTAGGCACACAAGCAAATTTTAGTAACCACCATCTTCACTGCATATGAGTAAGTACAATTTTGTAATAAAAATCATAGACTTAACGGACTTATAATTTTCTCATTGGTACAGTTACTGTTACCTATAAAAGAGCAATAACTAAAATCTACTTAAAATTATAAAAATACACAATAAAAATAGTTAATCTATTTACTCAATAAGTAATCCAATACTACAGGAAAGGAAATCTACTTTCTTTACAAAATAATGTTCCTTTAAAGCAAATTATTTCAATGCAGATATAATTTGTGTTCAAAGTAGAAAATTACCAAAATAAAGAAGGCTGCAAGAAGCTGTCAAATTTATTAACTTGGTTTTGTAAAATCAGGACAAATCACAGCAGTTCACATGTTTAGCTAAGTTTCAATTCTGTTCTAAAAATGTATGCTGTACTCAGCAAACATTTGCAGAATTCTAAAACACCTACAAACATCCATGGGAATGGATTCTGAACCTCACTACCAGAATGCCCTCCTCTGTAATGGACACTGGCACTCTGCCAGTCAAAGGGCAGTTTCCTGAGCCCCACTGTCCCTAAAGACTGGCACACTGTATCACAGTCATCACAGAGCATTTGCCATCTGACCTTCCATGTCACCATATTTTCTGCCACAGTCTTAGTATTTACTCTAACCAAAATTCTGGCATTTTATACCAACTCTAGTTCAATCTAATTAATGATCAGATGAATTTTTAAATATTTATTTCTTTCATTCAAAACATGAATATCAAAAATAGTCCTTCATATGGGAAAATGCTAAATTTTAAAAAGTTATAAGTATAAATTTTTATCTTGCATGTTAACTATTTTCAAATGTGAAACAGGTTTAACAAAGGTAATCTCTACAAGCCATATTTAAGGAAAATATATTAAATACATTTATAATTGACTTGAATTTTATGAAGATATAGATGATTCAAATTAGTAGAATTTGGATTCTTAAAGTAAAATTAAATAATGTATATTCTTCTACCTTCTGGCCATGTAGCTTTACACAAACTAACCCTTTGAGGCTTGACAATTTTATTGGTAATGTATATCTACTAACATTCATCATAATGTCTTGGTATTTTAAAAAGAAAACAAAACACAAAAGTACCCACAATGATCTATATTTAAAACCTTGCATTTTGACAACAAAATATATGAATCCCAGAGATCAAACTCAGGATGTCAGGGTTTAGAGTGGGCACCTATACCAACTGTGCCATATTGCTGATCCTGTGTAACACATTTTAAAAAACAAACATACAAAAATAGTGGACCTGAGAAGTCAGAACACAAAATTACAAATCCTTGAAACAACTGGACATACAGCAAACCAAGACATGTTGAATAGAGTACATCTAGCTAAACATTCTTTCAAAAATAAAAAGAAGAATCAAATTTATATTCAATTCTTTGAAAATAAACAATTAGTAAAAACAAACAATAAAAACCAAAACAAAAACCAAATCCGGTCAAAAAGAACAACAGCAAGAATCAATGAAATAAATTCAATTTCTTTAACAATTAACAGAATTATTAGTTTACAGTGTACACCCAAGGAGGGGGCAGGGCAAACTACATCAGAAAACAGAGAAATCGATACTAAGGACTATTTTGAAAAATATACAATGATAAGGAAATTCCAGAAGAAATTGACCGATGTGGAAATAACTGAATGCCAAAAGTAAACCAAGAAGGTAGAAAATTTCTGAGCAGATCAACAAAGAATGAAATGAAATAAGTAATACAAAGTCTCAGAATCCTGGGGAGGTAGTGCATGTGGTAAGTGCATGCCTAGCAAGCATGAGGGCCTAAATACAACCGCCAGCACCGTAGGCTCAGCAGGCCTGCAATCCCCTTGCTGGAAAAAAACAGACAGGAGGACCTCTGGGGCTTGCTGGCCATACCGTCTAACTGAGTTAAAGCTTCAGGTTCAGTTAGAAAGAGACCCTGGATTAATAATCACTGGAAAGAACTAAAGGAAAACACTCAGTATAGATCTCTAGCCTACATACATGCAGAGAAATACATGGCTTTAGCTGAAATGAACACATACATACACACACATATATGTATGTACTCACAAACTTATATAAACACATACACTACACATACACATGAACAATAAAGTCTCTCTCAAAAAAAGTTTAGGACAAAAAGTATTACTGATGAATGCTACCACACTTTGAAATAACACTGATGTTTCTCAAACTATTCCATAAAACAGAAAAAAAAAGAAAAGGGGGAGGACAGAACTCTTCCAAATCTGTTATGCTTTTTTCAATACTTTATTTTTTAAATTTGTTTTATTATATATAATGAACTCTCAACAATAGCATGTAGCTGGATTAGTATAGCCACTCCTATTAGCGCTTTCCTAGACCCAAACTCTACATAGCTCAAACGTATTGAACATAGTTAGAGTAACCATTAGAAAGCCTTGGAACTTCACTTGTAATTTAATGCCTCTCCTTATCAATTAAATTATTATGCACTTTTACCTGCATTCTGTCCTTCCTTGTCACCTGATATTGCCTCTTCTTATTCTCTTAACTAAATTTTATATGATACACACACAAATATATGTGTATATATTATAGGCTATGACTTGTATATGGGTGAGAACATGTATGTGGTTTCTTCCTGAATTAAGTGATCTTACTTACTATCATACATTCTAAGTCCACTTACTTATTTTCCTGTAAATTTTGTGACTTCATTTTTTTGAGCTGAATAATATGCAGTTTTATATATGTACCAGATTCTCATTATCCATTCATCTGTTAATGGACACCTATCCTACTTTATGAAAAGTTACCTTGATAATAAAACCTGACAGAGTCATAGACAAATCAAAAATGAAAGGAAGGAAAGAAAGAAGCAAGCAAGGAAGGAAGGAAGAAAAGGTGGGGAGAGGAATGGACACTATAGTGCAATATATCTGAACACTGATAAAAAAAAAACTCTCAACAAAATATTACAAAATCAAATTGAACAGTGTATCAAAAAGCTCATATACCATAATCAAGTTGGTTTCATCCCAGGTATGATTCATTATATGCACATAAACATCAACCAACTTAATAAAGATAATAAAAAATATCATAAAATCAACGACAACAGTTGTAGAAAAAAATGACCATCCCTTCACGACAAAAACTCTGAACAAATTATTTACACAAAGATCAAACTCAATATGGTAAAGGTTATGTATGACAAACCAATAGCCATTATCCATATCTCTAAAAGCAACAATTACTAAATGTGAATACATCACAGTAAATATTCCTGACACAAAGGGAACCATTAAAACAGAGTACAGAGACAATCAGTGGAAAGGAACAAGGTAATAGCCATGTTTTAATCTGACACAGGTCTAAAATACAAAATACAAAACAAGAACTCAGCAGCCAAAATAAGTGATCTAACTAAAAAATATAGGAAGATGACATGAATAGAAAATTTTCAAAAGAAGTCATACAAATAGCCAATAAATATATGAAAGAAATGTTCTAAATTACTAGCCACGGCAAAATGTAAATCAAACCTATAAAAAAATGTATTACCTTGGCCCAGTTAAAATAGCAATTTTTAAAAAGTAAAATAAAAATACTATGGATATGTAGAATCGATGAAACAACTCTACACTGTTGGTATGCAAAACCCTATTATATAATCCAGCTAGCCAATTGCATGCCAAATTTTAATATGTCACTATTCATAGTACCTAATATGTATTCTGCATAGATATCTGTTAATAAAGTAATAGAGAAAGAAACCATGTAATGGAGTACTATTCAGCTATGGAAAAGATAACATTTACAGAAGTCTTTAAATAAGATGAAAAATGAAAGATATTAAAGACAATAAGCCAAATATGGAAAGACAATGTTCTCTTAATATATGTGGAAACTTAAAAGAAGTTGGATTGGCTGTTGAAGAGGAATTTACAGGAACTTAGAAGAGTACCAGAGGGCAGAAAACAGAATAAATGAGCATAATCAATAAGTATTTCTGCATATATGGGAGCACCACAATGAATATCATTAATTTTGGACAAGTCATATTAATAAAAAAATACAATGAAAACAAGATTCCATGACATTTTAAATTACTGAATTAGGATGCTCAAACATATGACCAACTAATTAATTATGCAAAATGAAGATTTACTCGAGTAGAAAAATTATACAGTTTTTTTTTAATATGTCAAATAGTAGCCAGATCCCCAAAACACTTCAAAGAGCAAGTCCAGGAGCATTAAGTGCTTTGTCATCTCCTTCCTTCTATGACAACAGGGCTGTGCCATGGAAGAATGACTGATAGGATAAGTGGTTCACTGTGTGACACTGATACCAACTACACAGGATATGGAAACCCCATGGAAGCGAGCTCTGCTTCTGGACATGAACAACTATCTAGGTTAGCTAACTGAGGTGCAGAATCCCTTTGTAAAGGTATCCTAGAGGTGGAAAGGAACATTCCACAAGAAGTCAAACTCACTATTTGCAGATGATATGATAGTATACTTAAGTGACCCAAAAAAAACCTCAGCAAAGTGGCTGGCTACAAAATCAACTCATGCAAATCAGTAGCCTCTATATACTCAAAGGATAAGCAAACTAAGAAAGAAATTAGGGAAATGACACCATTCACAATAGCCAAAAACAGCATAAAGTATCTTGGTGTGACTCTAACCAAACAAGTAAAAGACCTATATGACAAAAACTTCAGATCTCTGAAGAAGGAAATCGAAGAGGATCTCAGAAAATGGAAAAATCTTCCATGCTCGTGGATTGGCAGAATTAATATAGTTAAAATGGTCATCTTGCCAAAGGCAATATACAGATTCAATGCAATCCCCATCAAAATCCCAACTCAGTTCTTCATAGAGCTAGAAAGAACAATTCTCAAATTCATCTGGAATAACAAAAAACCCAGGAGAGCTAAAACTATTCTCAACAGTAAAAGAACTTCTGGGGGATTCAGTATCCCAGACCTCAAACATTACTACAGAGCAATAGTGATAAAAACTACATGGTATTGGTACAATGTCAGGCAAGCGGATCAATGGAATAGGATTGAAGACCCAGAAATGAACCCATACACCTATGGTCACTTGATCTTCGACAAAGGAGCTGAAAACATCCAGTGGCAAAAAGATAGCCTTTTCAACAAATGGTGCTGGTTCAATTCGAGGTCAGCATGCAGAAGAATGCGAATTGATCCATTCTTATCTCCTTGTACTAAGCTCAACTCTAAGTGGATCAAGGACCTCCACATAAAACCTGACACACTGAAACTAATAGAAAAGAAACTGGGGAAGACCCTTGAGGACATGGGCACAGGGGAAAAGTTCCTGAATAGAACACCAATAGCTTATGCTCTAAGATCAAGAATAGACAAATGGGACCTCATAAAACTACAAAGTTTCTGTAAGGCAAAGGACACTGTCAAAAGGACAAAACGTCAACCAACAGATTGGGAAAGGATCTTCACCAACCCTAAATCTGACAGAGGGCTAATATCTAATATATACAAAAAAATCAAGAAGGTAGAACCAAGAGAACCAAATAACCCAATTTAAAAAATGGGGTACAGAGCTAAACAAAGAATTTTCACATGAAGAACTTTGGAGGGCTGAGAAGCACCTTAAGAAATGTTCAACATCATTAATCATTAGGGAAATGCAAATCAAAACAACCCTGAGATTTCACCTCACACCAGTCAGAATGGGTACGGTCAAAAACTCAGGAGACAGCCGGGCCGTGGTGGCGCACGCTTGTAATCCCAGCACTCTGGGAGGCAGAGGCAGGCGGATTTCTGAGTTTGAGGCCAGCCTGGTCTACAAAGTGAGTTCCAGGACAGCCAGGGCTATACAGAGAAACCCTGTCTCGAAAAAACCAAATCCAAAAAAAAAAAAAAAAACCTCAGGAGACAGCAGGTGTTGGCAAGAATGTGGAGAAAGAGGAACACTCTTCCACTGCTGGTGGGATTGCAAGATGGTGCAACCACTTTGGAAATCAGTCTGGTGGTTCCTCAAAAAACTGGGCATGACACTTCCGGAGGACCCTGCTATACCACTCCTGGGCATATACCCAGAGGATTCCCCAGCATGCAATAAGGAAACATGCTCCACTATGTTCATAGCAACCCTATTTGTAATTGCCAGAAGCTGGAAAGAACCCAGGTGTCCCTCAACAGAGGAATGGATCCAAAAAATGTGGTATATTTACACAATGGAGCACTATTCAGCCATTAGAAACAATGAATTTTTGAAATTCTTAGACAAATGAATGGAGCTGGAGAGCATCATACTAAGTGAGGTAACCCAGTCTCAAAACATCAATCATGGTATGCACTCACTGATAAGTGGATATTGGCCTAGAAACTTTGAACACCCAAAATATAATCCACATATTAAATGATGTCCAAGAACGGAGGAGTGTCCCCTGGTTCTGGAAAGACTCAGTGCAGCAGCATAGGGGAATACCAGAACAGAGAAGTGGGAAGGAGTAGATGGGGGAACAGAGGGAGGGAAGAGGGCTTATGGGACTTTTGGGGAGTGGGGAGCCAGAAAAGGGGAAATCATTTGAAATGTAAATAAAGAATATACTGAATTAAAAAAAAGAAAGAAAGAAAGAAAGAAAGAAAAGTAACTAAGACATAGAATCTGTCTTAAAACAAGAAAACAAAGAAAAAACATGAAGAGGGACCAGAGCACTACTGAATGGAAGAATGCTTACTTCGGCGGTGTGAATAAAGTCCTGGTTTCCATTCTCAGTACCAAGAAAAAACTAAGAGGGAAAAACATAGGATAGAAAAAAATGTTCCTTCTGAATTTTAAATGGTAGTATTCCTTGGTGGGCCCAGGTCTGAAGTTATAGTACAAGTTTGTTTGTAGCCAACACCAGACAGAGCCTTAATCCGAAAGCTTAAGAGGCGCGAAGGCAATAAATCTGGATTTTACAGTTAGTCTCAACTACTTGGAGTTCAAAACCAACCTAGGCTATACTACTTGAGAACCTATCACAGAAAAACAGAAAGATGCATTAGAATCACAGATGTAAAACACTGAAATCTCAAAGTATCTTCATCCTCCACACCCCTCCCCCAAGTATAGAGTAAATGAGAAATTATATGTTAACCCATCTCCACAGACCAGGTAAACAAACAAAGGTGATAAAGTAGTCAAGATAAATTGAAGACTACAGGACTGTTTAGCTGCAGTCAATTTCTGGTGTAAGAAAATGAAATCTAGTACTGTCAGAACTTTTTTTAAAGAGTTTCCAATTGCAAAATGGGAACAAGAGAACCAGCTACAGCTAGCCAGAGACCAATAGCACATGCCTATAATTCCTGCACTCAGAAAATTGATGCAGGAGAAAGTCTGTAAGTTTGATAAACAACTAAACTACCAAGATCCTGCCTCAAAGAAAACTAATAATAACATAGTAGCAATTAAATGTATAAAATATCCTAGCATCAGAATGTCAGAAATTGATTCAATTTCTTAAACTATGTTCATGGCCTTAAAAAACCTATATCTATGGTCAAGTGACCTAACCTAAAATATGACCCAAAGACTAATCTAAGAAATAGAAATTATTCTCAGTGTGACAATGAAATAGAAACAAGTAAATTGAGTCAGTGTCCTCATCACAACAGAAGTCTCTGACACTAACAGAAAAGGTTATACCTGCATCACACATCAACAATAACAAACAGAGACACAAGCAACCATCACCACACCAACATCACTGGTCAGTCCAACAAACAGGCAGTACTGCTACAGCTTCTATTGTTCACATTCTCTAGATCTGCTTCAGAGAATTTTAACTACACCGAGATGAGAATACAAGTCACAAGGTCTCTGTACCGCTGATGATTCTGCAACAGAATACCTGGTACTGAATAATGTCCAATATGAAAGGCTAGCTCATGATTCAGGCTGGTGGCTGGAGAGTGAAACAGCATGACACTGGAGTCATAGCCTCCATGACACCACATGACACAGGACTAAATGGACACAGGTGCAAGAAACAAAACTGAGAGTCAAATCTGCTATACCCCTTCTAGGGCACCCAATAACATCCCATTAGATCTGATTCTCTATAAAATAATAACAATCCATTTATAAAGGTGAAACCCCAGTGATGGTTACTTTTGCCAGCTTGACAGGATTTGGAGTCACCACAGAGACTTATCTCCGGGTATGTCTGTGAGGGATTTCCTAGATTAAGTTAAATAGCTAAGAAGACCCACAGCAAATGCAGGTGCCGTTATTCCATGGGGGGAGTCCCAGACTTGATAAAGAGGAGACTGGAAGCTAAGCAGCATTCATTGTTCTGTTTTCTGGCCATTAATGTGCCATGTAACCAGCTACCTTCTCTTGCTGCTATTATGCCCCCTAACCCTCAGGCTGCATTGTATCCTCTCCAAATGTAGGCAAACAAACATTCTTCCCAGGCACTTTTCAACCCAATGAGAAAACCAATCGCTATACTTCATAATAAAATTACCTCCCTTGGTCCCTACCTCCTAAAGGTTCCACAACCTCAATACTACAACACTGGGGGCCAAGATTCTAACACACACACCTCTGGAGGCAGAAATCACATCCAAATTTCAAGTCCTCTCTGTGCTCAATCTCATCTTTGCTATATATTTTACTAAGAAATTAAATAATCAACAACTTCCACATGTTCCAAACACCCCATCTAACAATGTACATCTATACCCACACCCTCTTTCCTCTATAGTTATTATGATAACTACTCTCATCTGCTCCACCTCTACTTCATGTTAGAACACACCCCCCTCTCTAACACTGAATGTAATGTCCTTGTTCTCCTTTAATTCTTAACATCAGTTATCCATTCTCCCTTCCCACTAGCTCCTTTCTGTAAGCACAGAACATGCAATATACTGTGCATGTGGCTGTCTTTAATAGCCCTCCATAATCAGTACAGCCTAGCAGTCAGATTCTTGGAATTGCCCCTCCTATATCTAACCAGCTTTGGTAACACAGCAGAAATTGTACTATGTATGCCCTAAACAAGGTAAAAAAGGATACTTGCTCTTTCAAAAGTCATCTCCATTTCTTCTGTCTTTCTCTTTGATCACTCATATAATCATCTCCAGCTCTTTTGTTTTTTGACAAACCCCTCTGAAATAAAGTAAGGTGGTGTATAGAGCATACAGAGGGGAAAATGGTATAGAACTCACCAACAGCCACCAAACAATTGAGGACTAACATAACTAAGTTTGGGAACAAAACCTCTAACTCCAGTCCTAGAATGAATGCAACCTAGGCCAACAGATTTATCTGCAACTTCAAAGACCCTAAGCCAGAACCATCCAAAGATTCTGAAGTGTTGGGATTCACTTGATCTTAGCCAAAAGGCTGAGAAGCAATACGTGTTGGGATTCAAATATTCAATTTGACTTCTTACTCAATAGAAATCATGTTAAGTTACAAATGTCTATTGTTTTAAGCTGCTATGTTTGGGGATAACTGTTATATAGAAACTGATAACTAATGTAACATTTAAATTATAGGGACAACCTCTCCCTTAGCCCCATCAGTTACAGTTATATCTTCTTATATCTCCTTATAAAAGTTTATCATAAAATTTACATCTGGTCCCATAGTTTCCTTTTCCTTCCCTGAATTTCACTTTATCTCTCTAGGATCAAGATGACTGATGCGTGTCAAGTTACTATATGTCCAATGGTAAATCCTGTTATAATTGGCTTTTTGTTGACCCTCTTTTAGGATAGTGAATTCTGCAGTAGAAAATCAAAATAAGACAGAGGAAACCTACATGTGTCATATAGAGATAAACAGGAGATAAAAGAGTACATCCTTTAGATAAGCAGGCTGAGAAAGAAATTAGGGAAATGACCCCCTTCACAATAGCCACAAACAGTATAAAGTATCTTGGGGTGACTCTTACCAAACATGTGAAAGATCTGTATGACAAGAACTTCAAGACTCTGAAGAAGGAAATGGAAGAAGACCTCAAAAAATGGGAAAACCTCCCATGCTCATGGATCGGTAGAATCAATATAGTTAAAATGGCCATTTTGCCTAAAGCACTATACAGATTCAATGCAATACCCATCAAAATCCCAACTCAATTCTTCACAGAGTTAGAAAGAGCAATTATCAAATTCATCTGGAACAACAAAAAACCCAGGATAACTAAAACTATTCTCAGCAACAAAAGAAAATCTGGGGGAATCAGTATCCCTGACCTCAAGCAATACTACAGAGCAATAGTGTTAAAAACTGCATGGTATTGGTACAGTGACAGGCAGGAGGATCAATGAAACAGGATTGAAGATCCAGAAATGAACCCACACACCTATGGCCACTTGATCCTAGACAAAGAGGCTGAAAACATCCAATGGAAAAAAGATAGCCTTTTCAACAAATGGTGCTGCTTCAACTGGAGGTCAGCATGCAGAAGAATGCGAATTGATCCATCCTTGTCTCCTTGTACTAAGCTCAAATCCAAATGGATCAAGGACCTCCACATAAAGCCAGACACTCTGAAGCTAATAGAAAAGAAACTGGGGAAGACCCTTGAGGACATCGGTACAGGGAGAAAGTTTCTGAACAGAACACCAATAGCATATGCTCTAAGAGCAAGAATTGACAAATGGGACCTCATAAAATTACAAAGTTTCTGTACGGCAAAGGACACCATCAAGAGGACAAATCGGCAACCAACAAATTGGGAAAAGATCTTCACCAATCCTACATCAGATAGAGGGCTAATATCCAATATATATAAAGAACTCAAGAAGTTAGACTCCAGAAAACCAAACAACCCTATTAAAAAATGGGGTACAGAGTTAAACAAAGAATTCTCACCTGAAGAACTTCGGATGGCGGAGAAGCATCTTAAAAAATGCTCAACTTCATTAGTCATTAGGGAAATGCAAATCAAAACAACCCTAAGATTTCATCTTACACCAGTCAGAATGGCTAAGATTAAAAATTCAGGAGACAGCAGGTGTTGGAGAGGGTGTGGAGAAAGAAGAACACTCCTCCACTGCTGGTGAGGTTGCAAATTGGTACAACCATTCTGGAAATCAGTCTGGCGGTTCCTCCGAAAACTGGGCACCTCACTTCCAGAAGATCCTGCTATACCACTCCTGGGCATATACCCAGAAGACTCCCCACCATGTAATAAGGATACATGCTCTACTATGTTCATAGCAGCCCTATTTATAATTGCCAGATGCTGGAAAGAACCCAGGTATCCCTCAACAGAAGAGTGGATGCAAAAAATGTGGTATATCTACACAATGGAGTACTATTCAGCCATTAGAAATAATGAATTCATGAAATTCTTAGGCAAATGGATGGAGCTAGAGAACATCATACTAAGTGAGGTAACCCAGACTCAAAAGGTGAATCATGGTATGCACTCACTAATAAGTGGTTATTAACCTAGAAAACTGGAATACCCAAAACATAATCCACACATCAAATGAGGTACAAGAAGAAAGGAGGAGTGGCCCCTGGTTCTGGAAAGACTCAGTGAAACAGTATTCGGCAAAACCAGAACGGGGAAGTGGGAAGGGGTGGGTGGGAGGACAGGGGAAGAGAAGGGGGCTTACAGGACTTTCGGGGAGTGGGGGGGCTAGAAAAGGGAAATCATTTGAAATGTAAATAAATTATATCGAATAAAAAAATTAAAAAAAAAAGAGTACATCCTTTAAACAGAAACAATGGATGATGAAAAACAAAAAAACATGAGGCACATAGTTACTAAATATACAAAAGATTCTGAAGAGCTTGGATTAATACCTTCAAATTTATTTAATTTGGTACCTATTGATGATACCATATTTTGATATCTTGCTTAGGAAACAAATCCCATAATTATTCAGCAGGTTAACCTGAGCCAAAGCTGGAGCCATACATAATTCTTGCTGCATCTGCACAACAATATAATGCACCCAGGATCTTTACATGTGGGCCTCATCTGTATTCCATATTTATTATTAAATCATGTAAAAATATTATATGTGTGTATGTGTTTTGTTTTGTGTGTGTAGTGTACATAGGGGTATCACTATATGCATGTGCTTGAGTACTGCTATGAATGCATGCGCACATGTGCATATGGAGACCTGAAGTTGATTTAGGTGTCTCTGTCAAACACATCCACTTTACATATTAAGCACTGTCTTTCAATGGAACTCAAATTTTACTAATAATGTTATTCTTGCTATTCGTCTAAACATTCTGCCTCCACTCCTGAGTGGTGAGATAAAAGGAAGGCGGCCATAGCTACCTGAACTTTATAAAGTCCTAGAAATCTCAACTCTCCTCTCTACTTAAGCTTTTTTTGTGTGCTTTACTGGATAAGCCACCCACCTCCAGCCTGCTATTGGTACTATTTGCCTCCTAACCTGAGATAGCTTGCTAGTGGTATTCCTGGAGTCTACCATTGAGTCTGGGTAACTTACCATAGGAATTAGGTCATTATCTAACTCTAAACATATTTTTTTATTAGACAGTTACCCATTTTCCCTTCTTGAAACATTTTCTCCTCTGCTTACTATACAGTTATCTCCACAGTAATAATTTCCTTATATCCTCTAAAGAATTAAAATGCCCACTACATATATTCTTCCTTAATATGACAATCAATTTTAAAGATTTAAGTATTATCTTCAGGCCAGTGATTCTCTGAATTTTATGTCTGGTGCCAGGTGGAAATGAAAGGGCTGAAGGGGACTGACCAGACCCGCCTCCCAGAGCTCCCAGGGACTAAACCATCAACAAAAGAGTACACATGGAGGGACCCATGGCTCCAGCCACATATGTAGCAGAGGATGGCCTTATCTGGCATCGATGGCAGGAAAGATCCTTGATCTTGTGGAGGCTTGATGCCCCAGTGTACAGGGATACTAGAGCGATGAGGTGAACGTCAGGGCAGGAGTGGGGGTAGGAGCACCCTCATATAGGCAGGAAGAAGGGAGGATGGGATAGAGGGAATACCAGGAAGAATTAAAATAACCTATAAAAAAAAAGGCCGACTACAACTACATAACTAACATATATATATATATATACACACACACACATATACATGTGTAAGTTTGAAAGGATTTAAATGAAAGTTTTAAATATTGAATAGTACCTTCTATTGGCTAACTGGATTTTCCTTTTCTAATTTTAAATTATATAGCAAGGTACAGTACACATTCCTATAATCCCATCTACTCTAGAGGCTAAGAGGATAGCTGCAGTCAATCTGACAACATAGAAACATTTCCAAAAGAGAAGAAAAACTAAGAATAACTAATAACATGAAGAAAAAAGTTAGCACTTACCTCTAAAGAAATACTGTTCTTTTCATAAAACATTTTAATAAGTAAATGTATAAATACTAAAACATATCTGACAAGCAATGCCTATAGGTAACCAGGCCATCCCACTGCCTGCCCTCAGGGACTGAGCAGCAGCAGACATAGGAACTAGCAGCCACAAGGAGGCCTGGAATTCAGGAACTCTATCCCCACCCTTGCCCAGGGGCAATCTCTGTTCACTCCCTCCCCAGCAAACCTCCCAGGGAAATCAGTCCTTGAATGGTATGACTTTACAGCATCCATGGCTTAGATTATAACCATGTCTATCAGGCAGAGTATGAAATCACAAGTCCATCAATTCAGTCCTAGGTCACCCTCTCTACTACACAGCAAACTCAGAGCAAATCTAGAGTACACAGGCTCCTGATTCAAATACTCAGACATAGACACACACGCAGACACATGCAGACACACACACACACACACACACACACCACACACACACACACACACACACATTAAGATTGGGATGGGGGAGAGGATTCTGTGGGTCAAGTATTTGTACTCATACAAAAATCTGGGCTTAGGTGGTGTATGTCTGTAATGCCACCACTGATGGACAAAGAGAGTCCTTGGGATTCGATGGCCAAACAGTTCAGTGAAATAAGCAAATGTCTCAAAACCAAAGGTGGAAAGGGGTTGAGAAGATATCCAGCATCCTCTTGTCTTTTACACATGCATGAACAAGCAAACATGCAGGCGAGGGCATATCTGCACACATGCGTACACACAAACACACATACCACGTATACACAAAATAAACAAATTTCAAGAATTCAATAGACATGATTTTCAATTAAATAATAATATCATATAATAGTGTAGTAAAACTTTAAATGAGTACAAATGGAAAACAGTTTAAACTTTCTTTGAATAAGATGTCAACTATCCATTTCCAACAGAAAAAAAAAAAACAGCAAAATTACCTTCATGAACTGTAATGCCACAATTGTCACACTGAATTATTTCATCTGCATCTTCACTATTATCTCCAAGACAAACACAGCAAATCAGAATGTGGTCCATTTTCTGAGAACTCCAGTTTTGACTCTTCTCAAGAATCAGCGAGTCCTAATATTAAAATAAATCAGAAAAATCACACTTTAATTTAAGAGTAACTTAATACTCACAATTTTCATTTTGTTTAAAACTATTTTCTTGTACATCTAATGTAAGTGGCATTCTATTAGTAGCTTCAGTGCATGCTACACCCCTGTCCCAGGACCCTTTACTCTGCCATTTCTCCACAGGTGGAATGGGTTCTCCCCTCTGCAAAAGGAGAAGGCACAGGCATGCAAAAAGCTCTATCTGCTTAATATCTGACTTTGGCCCTTAAACTAGGGAAAAAGGAACACTTAATCCTTAAGTAATTACCAACCCTATATACAGACTTTAAAAGTCTAAGATGTGGTTCCTAAATTTCAGAAAAGTTGTTATCTAGGAAAGACAAGACACACAAATACAAAATAGGATGAAATAAGATAAAGATAACATGTAAGCAAGTATGCATCTGATGTCTGAGAGACTCTAAATCGCAAAGTGTAAAAGGTCCAAAGCTATGCAACTACTCAGAGCCTGAACACATAATCTGAAAAAAACAAAAAACAACAAAAAAGCTCAACCAAACAAAAAAACAAACAAAAAAAACCAAACTTAAGTAGTTGATAGAAAAGAAAGAAAATGTACTCCTTACATTATCACAAGAAATATCTAGTGCAAACTGGTAACAAAGATAGATACTATCAATATAAAAGATAAAAGCCTTAGTATCAGAGGAGTATAAAAGGATAAAATTTCAAGAAAAGAAAGTCTATCGTGGTACTTTAAACCTTTTTCATTTATGGACATAAACTTTAATAAGAACCCACTTCACTGTGGCACAGTGACACACTCATACAGCTCTAGCCACAGGAGAGGATTAGGCAGAAGGATAACTTGAGCCAGGGAGTCTGGATAAAATAGCAAGGCTCCACCTCAAAAAACATAACTTCAATAAAAATTGTAAATGATATGTTTAAATATTGAGCTTTCTGAGACAAAATCTCACATATCCCAATATTTTCTTGAACTTCTTATGTACCCAAGGTTGACCTCGAACTTCTAACCCTGCTGTCTCTACTTCTCACTAGCTCTGATTACAGGCATATGTCACAATACCCACTGACAATTCTTAAGGGTCACAATATTTCTTTCGCTATTTTATGAATAACATCTAAAATTATAGCTGTAAAATAAATCAGGGCAAGCAAAGTGAGACTATTTTATATGAAACTCCGGTGTTTACATTATCTTGGTAGCTAACAAACATCCTGTGGCTCCTTCAAAGTTTTCCTTCACAGCTGTCGAACATACAGTGTTGCCATTTGTAAAATGAGAATGACAGAATTAAAGTGGAACAGAAGGTCATTGTAAGAATCCAGGAAGTAATAAAGGTCCTCAGTGCTGCACTATCCATGCCCCTCTCCTTTCCTTGATACTTCCTGTACATGGGTCAAAACAGAAAGACAGACTGACACTTAAGCAGGAAGCCAGAGGTAGGATGAGTGACAAGCCCAAATGAGCACTGATAACTCATCATCCCCGAGGTAACTCCAAACGTTTTTCATAGGCCAGCATTTCTAAGTTGGTTTTGTTTTTTGTTTTGTTGAATAGCATCAACTAGGAAATAACCTAGTGAAGCAGAGTCTGATAATTAAGAGGCTACCTGTGTTAATGGACTGTCAACATTTGTATGATAGAATTACATCTAAGCCTTAGAATATGGCTTAATACAGAAAATAAGAGAATTCCATGAGTAAACCTGTCAATGAGAAAACAGTGAATTCCTTGAGGTAGAAACTAAACCAGAGGTCTGTCACTTCTCTGCATGTGCCATAGCTTTTCCCCTCGGCAAAGAAGAGAAAAAGGAATTTTCTCTGTTTTCTGATTTTATTCAGAAGAACAATGACTAAACTACCTATGTGAATTCTCTCTACATGTACTGTGCTCTAGTGCTGGGAATGAGAAAACTTTGCAGTGACTTCTGGTTAGCGCCCTCTGATCCAGTAAGAAGCTTGTTCCAACTGGAATGCCCAGGAGCAGGGAGCAACAGCCCTGCAGTGCTCCCCTCACGGCAGGTCACAATGGCTCAATGGGAAAATCTAAACCAAAGTTCTGAAAACATGATCTAGTGTCTGTTAATAGAGAGCAAATATGTATTACTGTGTAAGTGTGATTTAAGCACATTTATAATCAAAATAAGCCTGGTTTCCTATGAATTTGTTATCGTATTTCTGAAAGTTTGTGTCTTCTAACAAAGGAAACTAGGCTAAAACCTTTAACAAAAAAATTAATGAAGATTTACATAAAAATAGAAATTAGACAAGTGAGTTAGAAATAACAAAAGAAACATCTTGAAAATAGTAAAAAGGGAGGCAATACGGTAATAATTCAATGATTATTTCATTTTTCTCCTTGAAATTTAAAGGTAATCTTAATGAAAAGAACTTACGGAAGGTGAGAATACATGGGGAAATATGTTTATATGTAAAAGCTAAGCAAAGGGGACTAAATGGAGAAGAAAATGGCACATCTACAGGAGGAGGGGGCCATACAGAGCACAGGGCAGCAACTGAGAACTAGGTAGAATGCATGAAGATGCTTGGTCAAATCCTAAGGCTCTGCATGCCAATGTAAAAATGAAGATAGTTGCCTAGAAATGGAACATAGCCTAGAGTCTTCTCTGCACTCTAAAACATATTTAGTGTTCATTTGCCAAGATGTTTATAAAATATATATAAAAGAACTAAACTGAACCTGTTACATTTAAATTTAATAGAGACAACTCCACTATACTTTACATGGAACCACTCTTTAAAAGAAAAAAATAGTATAACCAAAAGTGTGATCAATAATACTTAATAAATGTTTTATTTGAAAGTTTAGTTCTTAAGACTCTTAAATGTTTGTACAATATTCCAAATCTATTTTGAATAGGTCTTACAGCAATTTTTTTCTTAAAAATGTGCAAAGAGATAACTAACTAGTAAGTCAGATATCCCAAACACATACACATCTTCAGCAGTATGCTAACAAGAACTGTGTTTTGTATTTATTTGATCCTGTGCTTGAATTACCTGAACACACTTGCTCTATGGAAACACAGATGGTTTTTCAAGAGAAAGAGTTAGTATTTCCCTACTTAAAATATTGATAAATTTTACCAAAATCTTTGCATATTAATTGCAAACATCAGGTGACATTATCATTAAGCATAAAAGAACCTTATATGACAAATTCTTATACTAAGCCAAAAATATAAGGTTGTACTTATCAAAACAGTAACCCAAGATCCAAACTGTTCTACAGATCCTCAGAGAAAGAAATAATTCCTCCTTAACAAAACAAGACTGTCAATTCTGAAAGAATTTCTTCCATTCATAAATTTTCAACTACAACTCTTAAGTTCAATGTCTTAAAAATGAGAACCATTTTCTGAAAATGTTACAGTACGCATCTTTGAAAAAGTTAAGTCAGAGATAAATGGGTGGACAAAGAAGTTTCAAACTAAAGGACTGAACAAAAAAAAAAAAAAAAAAAACCACAGCCATACTGCAGGGCTGTTATCAGCCTGTACTAATTTAAAAACTGCAAAGGCAAAAGCCAACAGTCACCAGTCTGCAGAAAATGTAACACATCAAGTGCTCCATCCCCTCAAGAGAAGCAAAGGCTTGCTTCAGGAAACTCTCTACAGAAAGTGCTCAGTAAAGACTATTCTCACTATGCTAACTTGCCTGTTTCTGTATCTTTTGTGTGGTTTTGTTTTTGCTTTTTAGAATTTCTAAGATTAAGCTGAAATTGTAAATGTCAATAGATATAATCTACCTAAATACTATAAGTCTTCAATAACTTTTTAATAACAGGATCCTAAAACCAAAGTGTTTTAGAAGCACTCCTCTATGTGCCTAGGTATGTTGGAACCTGATCAAAAACAGTAAATTCACCTAAGAAATTCAAAATTGCTAAGGTTTAAGAGAACCATTTACCTACAGATGACAACTCACATAATTTATCTGAAAATATACTTGATATTACAACTAAGAAAAGGCTATCAGCTAATAACTATGATATTCTTATGTATATTTCTAAAGCCACACTTTTGGCTGTTTCTACTATGAAGTGGAATCTCAGCACTTACAGGCAAAATCGAGAAATATAAAACTTTAGAAATAAATTTGTTAACTATAATGAATATGTAGTTATTATTAATAACCAAAATAGGTAACTAGAAAGACTGACAAAACCATTATCCATAAGGCAACAATAATAAACTTTAAACAACTTTGTTATAAATAAAAGAACATATAAATAGAAAACTCTAAACATATGTAATAATCTAAACTGATTACTTTCTTAGGTAAAATTTTATATTTAGTTTAGTATATAATTTAAATATAATTAAAATCATGAAAATTATTGAGAACTTCAAATAGATGTGAAGATAAAACTGCAACCAATCTCCAAGCAGGTTGTTCTAGAGAAATGAGCTTTCAACAAGTCATTTTATGTGGGTACTTTTCTAAGAAATACTTTGGGACCTCACGCCAGAAGATCCTCAAGACACTTAAATATAGGTCCTATTATTTACCAGAATATTTCATTTTTTTCACTAGAACGAGGAAAAAAACACTAATCCATATATGTGATCGTGAAATGTATTATAAAACTTAGTCTATTTAGCAATGTTATCAAGTAGAGGTTATTAAAAAGTAACAAATACATTTCTACACATTTACAAGTGTCCCTACATATTAACATGAATCTTCTCCAGAGGTTCTCTATTATTAAATTACTTCTGTGAATAGTAATGTGAACATGAAACATTAGATATTCTGCCAAAAGTAAGCTCAGTCAATAGATATATGCTAAGTGCTATAAAAATGAACAAATGTCCAATCTAAATATTAACAAATATCCATAAACATGCCAAGACAGCATTAGTAATATGGAACAGCTCATGCTCCAACCTTAAATAGTAGCATACTATCTCCTCAAATGAGTTTTCCTTTACCTAAAGATAAGAATGAAGCTGGCAATGAAAGCAGGTAACATTCTTCATGGGAATAAGGGCAACCTAAAAATTAATCAATGTTTATAAGGCAAATATAAGCTTTTAAGTCATCTCTGCTGACTTGGAATCCCTGAGACTTTGCTATATATTATTTAAGAGAAACAAGTCCACAAATTTTATATTAAGCCTAATTAAAATAGACAGTTACTACTCTGAAAATCTGTAAGCAGAAAAATTATGAAAAAATAAATAAAGCATAAAGAAAATCTACTAGTTTAAGGCACTTCAATGATATGAAAAACAAAAAAAAATGGTGAAGTAAATTTTGTTGACATAAACACATTAACAGAAATGACATAATTAGTACAGTTCTACATGTGATGTAACATACATCTACATGTAAGACATCAACTCAGTCTTTCTTTTAGAAGGAGAACACATAGGCACACAGACAGAGACACAGATATGTTTAACGGAAGTCTTGAACGTTGCACCTCTGGACCAATGGGTAACCCTAACTTGCAGTAGAACTTCAATGGCAGGACTGAGTCATTACTGTTGCTTCAGGATAGAAATGTTTGTTCTAGGGGGTAAAACGTTTGCTTTTATTTTTACTTCTTTGCAGAGAATTTGTTCATTGTGGATGTGTTAGGGGGGGAAAGTACATTTTACTATCACACACATAAACCAAAGATTGGTGACTATACTGATGATTGCTACAGCTGATAACTGACTAACCTTTAAAACAACTCTCTGAAAGTCTGAGAAAGAAAATAAAAGAGCTATATGTTACCTTCTTCTAATGTAAGGAAAAGCCTTATTTTTATGTAACTATAGACAAAACTATGTTTCAAGAAAGAGCTTCTACTTTCCTAATCCACTCATTGCCAATTGGCATCTATGAACAGAAAGAAAATAGAAATGGGAATAGAAAACTATCATTTCCCAAGTCTACAGATATAAAAATGTCTCTCTACATACTTTTCCTGGGAATGGAGACTACAGATCCTGAAGAATTTTGACAAATTGTGGATAATTAAAAGTTTGTTGACCAAATAATAAATGTTAAATTCAGGGTGTTAATTCACTCCTACAACTAAATAAAAATTCAAGGAAGCCACTTAATAAAATAAGTACTGATTTAGAAAATTCCCTTTCCCCAGACAGACAGATATCATAAAAATTGGGTTGCTCTACCTCATTACTCTTGCTTTGAGATAGGGTCAGGCTATCATTGGTCAGTTCCTCATCATCAGCACTGTTTCTGCTAAGAACTTTACTCTTCTTCTTCTTGCCACATGCTTCGCTAGCAGGGCTGCTATGGTCTTCATCATTGCCCTCATCATTCTCATCTTCCTCACTCCCACTTCCCTCATCTTCATCATCCTCATTGTCTCCATCACTGCCCTCCTTCTGAGATGCCGACCTCCCCTTTCTCTTTACTACAGTGGGTCTCCAGTCATTATCATCCTCACTGTCATAGTCGTCCATATCATTCAGTTCTTCCATGGACACAAAGTCCAAGAGGGGCCGGTTTCGACGAAGATTCCATTTCTTGGGCTCACTGACTTGTTCCTCAGTGGTGGTGGCGTTGGTAGGGACAGAAGGGGAGGTAACAGCAGGAGGGCTTGTGGCTGGTATGGTGCCAGCAGCAGAAGCAGCTGCACTATCAGATACTGATGTTTTTTCTTTGTCCTTCTCTCTTTCCTTTTCTTTCTCCTTCTCTTTCTCCTTTTTCTTTCTAGGTCTTTCTCCATTTTCTTCTTCTTCCTTCTTTTCCATTTTAATTAACTGTTTGTCTGATGACATTATTTCCTCTGTAGAATTTTTAAGCTGTTCTTCTTTTACTTGAATATCTTCATTCAGTTCTTCTTCTAAAATGTTTTCCTCAGAATCACTACAGGAACCTTCTCCACTGTCCTTTGAAGGGTCTTCACTTCCATTACCACTCCCTTCAGAATCTGTTGAAAATATGAGAAAAAAAAACCACACATATGTATATACATACACACACACACACAACACTGACACAAATGAAACCACCAAAACTTGTGGATAACTTGCAAAACAATATAAACAAATCTAAGGCAAAGGATGGTAGACATTCCCAACCTCGTCAAAAAATAAGTCAACAAAGTTGATATGTGACGTAATCCAATATGAACTAATGAAGATGAGAAATGAAATGTAAGTTAGAATATACCTTAAACATAGCACCACTGATTTATATCAAATAGCTAACTGCAGTATAATGATCTAGAGATAATTATTTATTTTCTAAAAGTATGTTTTAATGCACACTTGACTGTAACTTAATAATATAATTTGATTATTCTTCCTTTACATCCTTCTTTCATGCAATATGCATACTTATACTAATGAATCACATTTCAAGCAAGAAAAATGTTAGTCCTGTAAAACTGTCTATTAAATTTTTATCTATCAAAACAAACATAGATATATGACAATCAACTTGTAGCAAATGTTAGATCCGTACAAATGCAAAAATAGACAATACCAATGGCACATAAAAAATGGAAGATGAAAGAAAATTTCAGTCTTCCTGATTAACAGAATACTGCTTATATCGTTTGTCGTGTAAATTTTCATAAGTTCCACCTACTAGATGACCTTGAAGGGAAAATGCTGACAAAGAAATGAATCTGTCCTAAAATGATCAGCTACCTGCTACTGAATAAATGGACTATGGTTATTCAGTGCCTCATGCAAGCCTTTAATTAGCAAGTTGTTTCCATTCCCACCTAGGGAAGCAGATTCCACATCAACCCAGCTCTATTCTCTATTCTAATCTTGCCTGCACACAAGCCAACAAATAAAAATTTGAAGTATTTGTACAGGAGCAATATTTGAAGTGGAAAAAGAGAGAGATAAGGATTTGTATACCAACTGTAAAACCTATAGAAAAACAAATTGTCTGCATCTATTATCAAGAAAATAGAAACACTC
The DNA here is from genome assembly GCF_947179515.1 of Apodemus sylvaticus. NCBI lineage: Eukaryota > Metazoa > Chordata > Mammalia > Rodentia > Muridae > Apodemus > Apodemus sylvaticus. The sequence goes on along the minus strand of NC_067473.1, from coordinate 35,629,906 downwards.
AAATAGCATAAAGTATTATTGTTTCCTTACAATTTTAATTTCTATGAATTTAACTTTCTTTGACCTGTAAAATTAACTGGGAATTGAAGGTTCAAAAGTTAATTCGTATATTTAAATCACCTCAGAAGCCCCATATACAAGGCTAATAATCAAACTATCCTGTGTGTTAGTCAGCTCATGTAAGAAATGAAAACAAACGATTTTGAATGACTCAATGAAATTACTATCAATCTCAAGACTATCAGCTTTTTGAATAGAATATGAGGAAAAACAAAACCACCCTTATTCTAAACAATCTTACACAGGGCAAAAATGCACTACTATCCAAGTCAATCAATTCCTTATGTTTCAGACCTCTGGAGTCAGGTATGTGTGCTTAAATTTGGAAATGATCACATTTTATGAAAATAATTTGTAATATGCATAATAGCACATTTATGCCTAAAGTGCTATTCTGTAATTAAATATAATAGTTCAACAATATTAAGTATAAGTATTTATAGAGTATGAGATATAACACAAATTAAGTTGGATTTCAACAGGTTTTGCTATAAAACAAGTCTCTGTCAAAGTTAAGAAATTCTTGTAGATTTGGGGATTTAAAGAGTAAGGACTCAGTATCATTTCAAAGCGAGTGTTTTTTTTTTTTTTCAGCTCAAGAGTTCTATAAATTATTAAACCTAACCTACAAAGAAAAATCAGTCCTAGCTAAAATCAGCAATAATTTCTACAAATTTTTAAATAATGGTCTTCTGAGAAATAAGCAGATTCCAGTAAATACTTCAAAGGCAAGAAAAGATCCCTTGTGCACAGTAACTAAAGAGCATTACAACACAAGCAACACTGAAATCAAGAAAGCTAAAAAGTAGACAAGAAGTAGAGGTCCTATTCTTCTAGATCATTCATCTAGAAGATATTTTAACATAATAATTTATTAGTCAATAAACTAAAGTTTATTGTCACTAGTACAGAGTATGGGTTCCTGATGAGATTCCAACATTGTAACACCTGGTAAACTTCACAAATATGGATTTTGTGATTTTATTTTCGATGTCAATACTAATGCAGTTATTTTCAAATATAGAAGTAAACTAATATTCTTTGATTTGCTTTTGATTTATAACCATGTCTTAGCACAGTGCAATGTTAAGATTTAACTATTTTACCTTTGTATTTGTCAATGCATGATTACAAGAACATGACATTGTTCTCCAAATTCAAATACTAGCCCAACTTTTTAGTCAGAAAATGTAACATCTTAGACATCTAATCTAACAACAGGACCGGGGTCTCGGAAATATAACTTTTTCATAATTAGTCATTTTTTGGTGTATATTCTACCATATTCTACGTACTCATTCGAGATATTTATTCATAACCACAGATGAATAATAACCACAATGAGAAAACAAGGACGACCACTGGCTATATTTTTAAAAGCTACAAAAGAAAAACCATGTCTATTTCCACGATGTCAAGAACTAGCCCATGCTGCCTTCCAAACTTATCATTCCATGTGGAGGAAAGAAGAGAAGGAAGGAAAGCAAAGAAGGAAGGAGAATGAATGGTGTCAATTATCCAGATGTTCCAAAAATCTACCTTATGCATAAGGACAGAGCTAATTAATCCCACATCTACAATGAACTTTTATTACATATAAAAATAACTTTAAAATTAAACTACTATTCCTAATTTAGATACAAATTTAAAAAAAAACGTTCAAAGCACAAAATATGTCAGGATCTCTCAAAGCAGCATTCATTTCAACTGTTAAGGAATTTTTTTGTTTGTTTTTTTAGTTACTGAATTAACAATATGGTTCCAAAAATCCCTTGGCAATATTCAAATAATATGAATGCAATAATCAGCAGTTATCAGTATCATTAAACAAAGCTCAATTTTTCTTCACAATAAAAAACAAATACAATCAGTACAATTTAGAGATTTACAACTATGAAATATAATCTCTGTCCAACAATTCCATAAGCCTTATTCTTCTCATAGGTACAGTGCAGCAAGAATTAGCACCATAAATAAGCATAGTAAATAACACATCACTAGTCTTCTGGTTAGTCCTGAGTTATCCTGGAGTCACCTTTAACTGATTCTGAAGCCCATCACTCAACCCAATTCACTCTCTACTGACTCTAGTTACAGATGTGCCATCTTGCATTTTCTGCGTAAATTTAAATTAAGAGTTTCCCTAATATGGACAAGCCATTCCCCTAAAGACATGCATGCTCTAGTTCCTAAAAACACTGGCGACCATATAGCAGGTCCAACAGGTAGGGAATACACTACAACACTATAGGCATCAAGTACAAGACAAAGATGCTCTAAGCACTATACTATACTGCATAGGACAAACCTCCACAACAGAATTATCCAGCACAAAATACCAATGGTACCAATGCATTCTGAGAAACCTACATCTAGAAAAACATCTCCTCACTGTTTTCTAGTATTTTTCTTTTACTATTCCTTTTACTCTGTCCTATCCCAGATAGAAATAATATTTCCATGTTTCCATACCCTTTAATGTTTTATGCTTCCCTCACAAAACTGTTTTTCTCTAAATATTCTTCGTTCACACACCTCCTCTCATTCCTCAATGGAACTGATAGAGGTATCTGGTCTAAAATAATCCTTTCTCCTGACTGGAACTATACACAGAATCAGCCACCCCTTGATTACCCATCATTTAATAATTGCAATCCAATGACTTATTTGTGATTTCACCATAACATTTGGGAAAGTATTGTGTGAAATGCTAATGACTATAATTTGATCAGGTTAAGCGAAAAGCACCACCGTAAGGAACTACAAACACCTCAACCTGACCCTTCCAGTTAGATTACTCCTAGGCAAAATGGCTACACTAGCTAAATAACCCATCAAGATCTAGTTAACCCACTTTGCTTTATGTAGCAAAGAAAGAATAAAAGGCCAGGGCACCACAAGTTTATATTGTTAATAAGACTGCTAACTGCTCACATTTTCAAAAGCATTCAATTCAGATAAAAAATTAATTATTTCTAACCTTAGGCACAAATCAAATAAAATATTTTATTTAAGCTAAACCATTTAATTTCCAATATTGGGCTGGTTTAGACCTACAAAAATCAGTCATTTGTATATGATTCCACCAACATTTCCACATATGGTTCTTCTGGAGGTCATTATTATAATTTTAATTGTGCCCTAACTTAGGGCATATTTATTGCCCTCAACCAACTATGAGGAGGAAATAGTGCTGATCTAGCATATGTCAATATCTCAGCTATGATCACCAACACACCTGAGTCAAAATGGAAAAAGAGACTCGCCTGCCATTGCCTATTATTTTAAATAAAATTACTTTCCACTAGCTCTTTTTCCCAACAACATGAAAAAGCTACAGAAATAAATTTGTGACCTGAAATCTTAGCTCACATACATTTGCCAGGAGCCAGGGCAGTAAACAACTGGGACTGTATGATAAGAGGCAACAAACAGTAGGAATTTTTGAGTGCTTTTAGGGTTCAAACATTAGCCAAATATAACATTCCTTCAACAATAATTAGTATATAATCAAGATCTGGAACCCTGGTTAGGCTTAATACCATACACTCTTTTTAAGGTAGCATATACATGTAACTCTGAACTATTTCATCCCTCATAAAGAGAAATGTGTGTAAATGACTCCACCTCAATAAACAAAAAAAAAAAAGAATAAATATATCAAACCAGGATTTGTTGAAACAAAACCATTTAAACATTTAAAGAAAGTAAATGTTGGAGTTTGTTTCATTAATTCCTATCCTCTAAATGGTAACAATTTTTTGTCAGCTAAAAATCTCACTGATGCACCAGTAGTACCTTTTAGCAAAGAACACTCCTGTTAGCCATCCCTAAGAAGACATTTACCTCCTTTCACTTTCCTACTTTTCCTTCTTTGAACATACCAAACACCATGTATTAACTACATAGGAGATAAAGAGCTGCAAAGTCAAGGTTAGAAATCAGTTGAAGGAGGTAATTTTATCAAGGGTTGACTGCTCGAGTGAGCTCCTCAGGTGCCACAACTACCAGGCCATTTTGATTTGAGATTCTATCAATCCACTCTTAGTGTCCAAACAATGAAAAAATGTTGTAGTCAGACCCGCTCGATATCAGTTTCTGAAGAGTCGCATGAGCAGTCCTTTAAACTCAGTGACTCTGTGCCTCTAAAGAAGTAGTTCCTTAAAGAGCTATTAGAAAACTTAAATGAGTCTGTAGCAGATCACAATGCAAATTCTGTGGGCTGATGTTGTTAAGAGTAACACAATACAAAGTAATTTTTTGTTTGTTTTCTGAGACTAGGTTTGTCTGGGTAGCTAGCCCTGGCTGGCTTCCAACTCACAGAGTTCTTCCCAACTGGCTGATCCAAACTAATTTCATCTCTTCTCAGCACCTTTCTTTAATGTATATGGATATACATTATAGATATAATATATATATATATATATATATATATATATATATATATATATATATATATATATATTACTTTGGCTGTATATTTGTCTTTTTTTTTGGATTTGGTTTTTTCAAGACAGGGTTTCTCTGTGTAGCCCTGGCTGTCCTGGAACTCACTCTGTAGACCAGGCTGGCCTCGAACTCAGAAATCCGCCTGCCTCTGCCTCCCAGAGTGCTGGGATTACAGGCATGCGCCACCACCGCCCACCCTCTCAGCACCTTTCAAAAGAGAGAGAGTCCGAGAAATGGAGCAAGATGTTTCAAACGCTCAAACTGCATGATGGGATAGTAAAAACATGTCAGAGGGGCTGGTGCATGATGGGATATTAAAACACGGCAGAGGGACTAGAAGTCTAGTCTAGCGGTGGGCGTGTGAAAGGCCCGGAGCATGCTCCCAGTACTTCAGGAAAAGAACCTGTGGAAGGGCTCAAAGTAGAACGGCTTTTATTTTAGACTTTATCTAAATGTTCATCGATGAGAGAGAAATACAAAAAGTTCTTAATGTTCAGGTGTTCACTGATGTTTTACAGATAAAACAGCCCATATCATGTCATTTCTCAGGTTGCTTTAATTGAAACTTAATATATTAAGTACACATTAAGCATACAGGAGAAAATGCACAAAGAAAAAATCATAATGTTCCCTTTCTGCCTTTAAACTATGTGAACATACAAGTTCATCATCTCTTTAGATCACTAACTAGAATAAGCAAGCACTTAGCACTTAAGGCACTGTACCCGCTGTTTTAAAGCTTTCCTTGGGTGTCATTCTGTTAAGAAAGTTAGTGCACAAAAAGAACTCCCCTAAGAGTGTATGCCATATGGGCTGATATGGAAATAACACTGCTCAAGGATATTATGGTCCATATTATATATATATATATATATATATATATATATATATATATATATATATATATTCTTCTACATCTGGAGTACCTCAAGTCTTCCCTTGAATATATAAGCATAATTTTTTTTTTAAGGTACAGAATGGGAAAAATGTTTCCCACTTTTGAATAGGCTCCCTCCCTAACAACTAATCATCTGAGTTAAATACAGACAGAAGCAGAAGCCATAATAGGATCTAATGAAAGGATCTTAGGGAAATGTGAGAAATTAAATGATCAAAATAAATGGTTTGTGTGCACAGTAAATGAACATTTTAATCAAAAGTCTCAAAAGAACAAAAAGTTTAAAATGCAGTGAACCGCAGAGAGCTGTGAAAGGGAAAGAGCAAGAAAACGTTTACCTGAAGCATCTCCAACTTTAAAATCACTGTCATCTGAACTATCATAATCAAGAGCTTCCAGGAGAGAAGCGGCCAAAGGCTTCACCTGCCTCCTCTTGGAGCTGCGATCCACTGTTAAGAGAAAATATTGCAATCATTTTACAATCTCACCAAACAGGGAGAACTGTGATGCTGGGGGAAATAGAAATGACTTCTCCACACTGTGCTTGGGGGAGGGCTGGGGTAAAGTTGGGTTTGGGGGCGCTGGTTGGAAAGGGCCCCGTTGCCCCTGACATTGAGGCCAAGAGCAAATTCAAACAGCCCAAATCATCGCAGACCCGCGCCTAACTTCTATGACTACTCAGCAATCCCTCGTTCGGAACCCACGTACAGAAGAAACCTACAACCAACCGCGTCTCACAAGCCACGGGACCGCGGAGCGGCCGCTCTGGGGTCTGTCTGTCCAGCGGGACCCACCCGGCCCGGCCCTCCCGGCTCCGCAAAGCCTGACGGAAAGGAAGGAAAAGTCCGGAGGAGCTGAGGGAGGCCTCGCGTACACTTACTAAGGAATCCGTGAGGTGGTCGTTTGGAGACCTAGGGAAGGCTGCGAGAGGCAAGCAGCGGGGACGCGCAGAGGGCGGAGGAGACAAGTCGGAGAGCGGCTACTTAGGCAGGGCGGTGCGCCGAGCGAGCAGGGGCGACCCCGGGGGCGGGCCGCCGTCCCTCCCCCGCCCCGCGCCCGCCCGCCCGCCGGCGCCCCTTCCTCCGCACTCCCCGGCCAGGGGCGCCAGGCCGGAACAGACCGCCCTGCGAGGGGACCTGCCCCGGGAAAAACTGGAAATAAAGAGAAAACTTTATTAGCCTGCACCAGAAGCAACAAAAGACCCAGGATTTCCACGGTCTGGGGCCGACTGTCAAGAAACAATGGAGAGAACGACCCGGATACAGCTCTGACAAGGAGGAAGTGAAAACCGCCGTTTCTGGCAGCCAGGCTGAGAGCGCATGCGCGCACTCGCTCCTTCGCCTGCCAGTTTAAGAGCCAAAAGCTACCGGTTTCAGTCCATTAAAACTCAGCAACTTTTACAGGAATCAGAGAGCTCACTCACAGCCCCTGCTTCTATATCTTTAGGGGTTTGGGGACTGGTTAGATGAACTATTTGATACTGATTTAATTTTGGTATTTTCTATCTGTCTAGAAAATTGTCCATTTCCTCCAGATTGTCCAGTTGAGTATAGGCTTTTGTAGTAGGATCTGATTTTTTTTTTTTAATTTCCTCAGTTTCTGTCGTTATGTTCCCCTTTTCATTTCTGATTTTGTTAATTTGGATACTGTCTCTGTGCCCTCTGGTTAGTCTTGCTAAGGGTTTATCTATCTTGTTGATTTTCTCAAAGAACCAGCTCCTGGTTTTGTTGATTCTTTGTATAGTTCTTTTTTTACTACTTGATTGATTTCAGCCCTGAGTTTGATGATTTCCTACCCTCTAGTCCTCTTGGGTGTATTTGCTTCTTTTTCTTCTAGAGCTTTCAGGTGTGTTGTCAAGTTGCTAGTGTATGCTGTCTCCAGTTTCTTTTTGGAGACAATCGGAGCTATGAGTTTTCCTCTTAGCACTGCTTTCATTGTGTCCCATAACTTTGGGTATGTTGTGCCTTCCTTTTCATTAAATTCTAAAAAAGGTTTTGATTTCTTTCCTTATTTCTTCCTTGACCAAATTATCATTGACTGTTGTTCAGCTTCCATGTCTATGTGGGCTTTCTGTTGTTCTTGTTGCTATTGAAGATCAGCCTTCAATAGCAACAAAGTATCCGTCCTTATCTTTTTGATGACTTTTGGTTGAAAGTCGATTTTATCTGTTATTAGAATGGCTATTCCAGCTTGTTTCTTGGAACCATTTGCTTGGAAATTTATTTTCCAGCCCTTTACTCTGAGATATTATTTGACTTTGACACTAAAGTGTGTTTCCTGTATGCAGCAAAATGCTGGGTCCTGTTCACGTATCAAGCCTGTTAGTCTATGTCTTTTTATTGGGGAATTGAGTCTATTGGTTTTAAGAGATATTAAGGAATAGTGATTGTTACTTCATGTTGGTTTTGATGTTATTTTTATGTTTATGTGGGTATCTTCTTTTGGGTTTGTTGGAAGATTACTTTTGTGCTTTTTCTAGGGTGTATTTTCCCTCCTTGTGTTGACATTTTCCATCTATTATCCTTGGTAGGGCTGCATTTATGGAAACAGTTTGTGTAAATTTGATTTTGTCATGGAATATCTTGGTTTTTCCATATATGGCAATTGAAGGTTTTGCTAGGTATAGTAGTCTGGCCTGGCATTTGTGTTCTCTGAGGTCTGGTATGAGATCTCAGGATCTTCAGTTCCTTCACCTGTTGGTTCTGTTTTCCTGTAATTCTTTAAAGGATTTTTCTGTTTCCTCATTAAGGGCTTCTAGCTATTTACCTGTGTTCTCCTGTATTTCATTAAGGGAGTTATTTATGTCCTTCTTAAAGTCCTCTATCATCATCATGAGATATGATTTTAACTAAGTCTTGCTTTTCTGGTATGTTGGAGTATCCAGGGCTCGCTGTGGTGGGAGAACTGGGTTCTGATGATGCCAGGTAGCCTTATTGCTTATATTCTTGATCTTGACTTTTGCCTCTGGTTCTCTCTGGTGTTATCTGTTCTTGTTGTCTCTGACTGTGGCTTGTCCCTCCTGCAAGCCTCTGTGTCAGTACTCCTGGCAGACAAGTTCTCTCCGGGAGGAATTTGGGTATGAAGAGCTGTGGCACAGGGTCAGCTCTGGGGTGCAGAGAGAAACCAGAAGGGATCAGAATGTTGTCAGATAGTGCCCAAGGCTTACAGAAGAGTTCTGTCCATCTTGCCAAAACACACCTACCTGATACATCCACCAGAGTATTTGAAAAGTATCTTGATTGAAAAGGGACTTTCTTCTATTACTAAAAAACGTTCATGAGATTACTACCTCATTGGAACATGGTATTTGGAAAGATCTATGTTCCCAGTATGGTCACTCATAGTCCTCTATCAACAGAGAGCTATCGTTTTGCACATGTACTACATGGAAAAGTTACATTAGAGTTGAATTAATTGCTGTTTGAAAAGTATTAATCTCACAGAGAAAATGTATCCACTTAACTGATTTAACTTGTACATATTAAAACTACTTGGCGAGTTCCTCTTACCCCAGTCAGAATGGACAAGATGAATAAAACAAATGACAGCATGTGCTGGTGAGGATGTGAGGGAAAGGAGACAGTCATGGCTGCTGGGAGTGAAAACTGGTACAGCTACTTTGGACAATAGAGTGGAGGTTTCTCACAAAGTTGACAATCCATCTACGAGGATTTGACTATACCACTTGTACAGGCTAGTTTTTTTGTTGGTTTTTTTTGTTTGTTTGTTTGTTTTTTATGCCAACTTGACACAAGCTGGAGTTATCACAGACAAAGGATCCTCTTTTGAGGAAATGCCTCCACGAGATCCAGCTGTAAGGCATTGATATCTCAATTAGATATCAAGCGGGGAGGGCCTAGCCCCTCATGGGTGGTGCCATCCCTGGGCTGGTAGTCTTGGATTCTATAAGAAAACAGGCTGAGCATTAGGGGGAAGCAAGTCAGTAAGCAGCATCCCTCCATGACTTCTGCATCCACTCCAGCCTCCAAGTTCCTACCCTGTGTGAATTCTTGTCATTACTTCCTTTGGTGATGAACAGCAATGTGGAAGTGTAAGCTGAATAAACCCTTTCCTCCCCAACTTGCTTCTTGGTCACGATGTTTTGTGCAGGAATATAAACCCTGACTAAGACACCATTCTTGATATTTGCTTATCCATGTCCATTGCTGTTCTATATACAATCACCAGAAATTACAAACATTCCAGATGTCATAAGCTAATGGTTGAATAATAAAAATGTGGTATATTTACACAATGGAATATTATTCAGCTGTTAAGAAAAATGAAATTTGCAAGAAAATTAATAGAGAAAAAATTATCCTGATTGAGGATTAATTAATTGGCTCAAAAAATGTATAAATTAACTGACTCAAAAAGACAAATATTCCATTAATATTCCATTTTTCAATTATAGGAACTTAAGTTAAAAAAAGAGAAGAAATACAACAATTTTGTGTAGCTCCAATGAGAGTTAAGCCTCAGAAACAAGCCACTGGTCAGAAAGAAGCCAAGCCCAGGACTGGCCTTGATATGCTAATGAACTAATCTGAAGGTGAAATTACAGTGCTAGTGAAGCCACCCCAAAGTATAATGGGGGTGAGGAATACAGAGAAGACAACTAACACTAATGACCCCTTGAAAAAATATATGGAAACTTGTTTACTGGTCTACAGGCAATGGGCCCTGGGAGAATGGAACCTAAAAAGAAGGTGGACTAAATTGTCATGCAATAGCTAACCTTATTCAGAGCATTAGAAAATTTAAAATCTATGACTAAGAATCACAAAAGTAAAGAGTTCAATTGCAAGGAAAGCTACACATGACAAAAACATCTTTTAAATGGTGATAATAAACAAATAACAATAGCTAGCTGTGATGAATAATCTGAAATAAACTCACTTCTATTCACTACACCTGGGAGAAGCATGAAAACACACTCGAAGAACAAGTTCTGTGTTTTCAAGAAACTGAGCTCAGGAGACTCTTGTCTTGCTATCTTGTAGTCTCCCAAGCACTCAGAATTCTCCTCACAAAACCCCATTCTGAGGACTGTCTTACAACAGAAATCTTCCAGTGTAGATGCTCTTTAAAGTAAATACAATATGAAATGAAATGAAATAGAATATATTTACTATACTGGGGGAGACAATGCCTCAACTAGATATCATCTCCCCAAGTAAAAACTCCAGTGCTAGGAATGGGTTACCTCCTATTAAGTCACTGGACAGGTTCCATAGAGTTCTTCAAGTATCATGGACTATTATAACTTGCTCTCTCTACAACCTGAGAGTAAATCCCTACTGATGAAGACACCACTTACTTATGATATTGAACAAAGAGACATTAAGCTAGTGTTCAACTAGAAGCGTCATCCCTGAAAGCTAGTGTTAACGTGTTCTTCACACTACCAGAGGAGGAGAAAGGTAATCATCAATATCACCCAGCCACAGATACTGAGATCTCCCCACAAACTGCCTCCAAGATATGCTGGTGCAATAGTGGCACAAAGGTTATAGGAGTAACCAACCACTTTTTGATTGGAAGATATCCATGTAAATAAACCACAGAGCTCAGTATTACTAAGAGGAAAAAGGACATAAAACAAGTATGGCAAATTTCCTCTCCCAAGTATATTGTAGTTTGTTTGCCTTTGTTTTGTTGTTGTTGTTGTTGTTGTTGTTGTTGTTGTTTTTGAGGGCCAATCTTGCTCATAAGTACTAGGATTACAGAAATAAGCCACCTTGCCCAGTTTGATAAGTATCTCAGAGTGTATATCTATACTAACAGAAAATAGTTCCTGGTGTCAAACTACAAAAATTGAATTTGTTTTTAAGTGAATTAAAAATGAGGGTGTCATGGTTTGAATATGCTTGGGCCAGGGAGTGGCACTATTTGGAGGTGTGGACTTTCTGGAGTAGGTATGTCACTGTGGGCATGGGTTTTAAGACTCTCATCCTAGCTGCCTGGAAGTCAGTACTCTCTTAGCAGCCTTCAGAAGAAGAGTTAGAACTCTCAGTTCCTCTTGCCCCATGGCTACCTGGATGCTGTCATGTCCCTGCCTTGATAATAATGGCCTGAACCTCTGAACCTGTAAGCCAGCCCTAATTAAACATTGTCCTTGTAAGAGTCGCCTTGGTCCTGGCGTCTTGGTATCTGTTCACAGCAGTAAAACCCTAAGTACTAGATAGGGCAATCATTCAACAGTTTCAGATGCCACATTCTATCTTAAAGAAGATATTAAAATATTATGATCTGCAGCAGTCTTAACAGTTTTTGAGCTACTCTTATACTGATATTAGACGAAGGATTGAATGAAATCAATTAAATCCACTCACTTATTCTACAAATACACGTTTGTACAGAGCCATATTGGGGCAGTCATGCACATGGTTTGAGTTTGACTTTGGTCAAGGACAATCCCTGTCTTTGGGCAGGAATCTGCCAGTAGGATATAATAGGGAAGTAGGTTAAAGCAGGAATTTTTATCCTTGGATGGAATGCTGAGTGTACTTGACTATGGTCAAGGTTAATTTCTCCCAGATAGCCAGGATCCTGCTCCACCTAGGGTGGAGTGCTCGAAGTAAAGGTTAAGTTCATTGTTCCTCCAGGTCTAGGAATTCCTGAATTAAGCAGGTGACCCACCCAGCTGCCTGAGCAGTCAAGAGGAGGACCTCCAAAAGAAGCTAGACAACTTCCACCAGAACTCAGCCTGGAGTCTTGGGGGAAGGGTTTGCCCAAACTGTTAAAAGGTCTGGCTCCGAGTCAGGAGAGACTCACCTCCATCTTGATTTCGGACTCCAGAGATCGGACAGACTGAGGTACACAAACATAATCCGAGGCCAACACCGCAGGGGTATGGGCCCAACGGGCGTTGGCCTGCACCCAGGCCCTGGGCTGTTCGGGTGGCCATCGGGGTGCCAACCCAGCCAGGAGGTTTTTTTGCCCTGGTCGGCGCACGAGCCGCCATTTTGCCTACAGGACCCAGAGTGCTCGGGAGGGCAGAGACGGCTAACAAGCGTAGCCTGAGGCTAACAAAACGGGGGTCTAGGCCCCAAAAGGCACAGGACTGACCCCAAGAACTGGGCGGCTTGGTGGGCCATCTGTGTGTCAACCCGCCCAGGAGGTTGTTAGCACAGCAGACTCTCCCGGTGCTTTCGGGGAGCACGGACGTGCACGCTGGCCATCCGGGTCACCTGGCGGACCCAATTAACAGTCATAGCCCTAGGGGAACTTTGCTCGGACCTTGACCTCCCAGGCTTTTGCCTGGACTCAGGGCCTGGGCGACCAGGCTAACCTTGTGTGCGCCAGCCCGATAGGGGAATCAGCTGCCCAGTGGAGTGAGCAGAACACAGGGGAGGTCACAGCAGCATACACCGTCGGCGCTCCCTGGGGGTGCACACGGGCTCCATCTGGTCCACAGACACAATCTGGGCAAGGCCTCAGGCGGAAGCCCTCAGCTCAACTCTCTCCGCTTCAGATCAGCCTGGGCGGCCGCACCACATCTCCAGGTCCCTCAAGAGGCTAGAGGGGCTTCTGGGCGGCCAGCTGGGAGAAGTTGGTGTGCTCCAGTAAATCCTGCGGGCCCCAGCGGGAGCCTTCAGGTGCCTGCTTTGGGATCTGAACAGCCTGAACAGCAGCACCCTGTCTACAGGCAGTGCAGGGTGTAAGCTATGCACCAGAGGCCAACGGGGAAGGGGCAGCTTGCACTGATGAGGCCAGCACTGACAAGACCAAGTAACACCAGTGAGAACTAGATGGCAAAAGGCAAACGCAGGAACATCACTAACAGAAATCAAGGCAATATGGCAACATCTGAACCCAATTCTCCTCTACCAGCATGTCCTGGATACCCCATCACACCAGTAAAACAAGATTTGGATTTAAAATCACAGGTCATGATGCTGGTACAGGAACACATGAAGGACATACTTAAAGAAATTCAGGAGAAAAATGGATCAAAAGTTAGAAGACCTTACTAGGGAAACACAAAAATCATTGAAAGAAATCCAAGAGAATATAAAAGCCAACAAGGAGGAAACGCAAAAATCACTTAAAGAAATACAGGAGAACTTTGGTCAACAGGCTGAGGTCATGAAAGAGGAAACACAAAAATCTCTTAAAGAATTACAGGAAAGCACAAACAAGCAAGTGAAGGAGCTAAGCAAAACCATCCAGGATCTAAAATCAGAAGTAGAAACAACTAAGAAAACTCAAAGGGAGACAACTTTGGAGATAGAAAGCCTTGGGAAGAAATCAGGGGACAGAGATGCAAATATCAACAACAGAATACAAGAGATAGAAGAAAGAATCTCAGATGCTGAAGATTCCATAGAAACCATGGACTCAACAGTTAAAGAAAATGCAAAATGCAAAAAGCTTGTAACCCAAAATATCCAGGAAATCCAGGACACAATGAGAAGACCAAACCTAAGGATTATAGGCATAGATGAGAGTAAAGATTTACAACTTAAAGGGCCAGCAAATATCTTCAATAAAATTATGGAAGAAAACTTCCCTAACCTAAAGGAGAGATGCCCATGAATATACAAGAAGCCTAGAGAACTCCAAACAGACTGGACCAGAACAGAAATACTTCCCGTCACATAATAATCAAAACACCAAATGTTCTAAACAAAGAAAGAATATTAAAGGCAGTAAGAGAAAAAGGCCAAGTAACATATAAAGGAAGACCTATCAGAATCACAGCAGACTTTTCACCTGAGAGTATGAAGGCTAGAAGGTCCTGGGCAGATCTCATGCAGACTCTAAGAGAACACAAATGTCAACCAAAACTACTATATCCAGCAAAACTCTCAATCACCATAGATGGAGAAACTAAGATATTTCACGACAAAACCAAGTTTACCCAATATCTATCCACAAACCCAGCCCTAAAAAGGATAATAGGAGGACAACACCAATACAAGGAGGGAAACTTCACCCTCGAAAAAGCAAGATAGTAACCTTTCCTCAAATCCAAAAGAAGTTAGGCAATCAAATTTAAAAAATAACGTCAAAAATGATAGGAAGTAACAATCACTATTCCTTAATATCTCTTAACATCAATGGACTTAATGCCCCAATAAAAAGACACAGACTAACTGACTGGATACGTAAACAGGACCCTGCATTTTGCTGCTTACAGGAAACACACCTCAGGGTCAAAGACAAACACTACCTTAGAGTAAAAGGCTGGAAGACAAGTTTACAAGCAAATGGTCTCAGGAAACAAGCTGGAGTAGCCATTTTAATATCAGATAAAATTGACTTTCAACCCAAAGTCATCAAAAGAGACTCTGATGGACACTTCTTGCTGGTCAAAGGAAAAATGCAACAAGAAGAACTCTCAATCCTGAACATCTATGCCCCAAATGCAAGGGCACCCTCTTTCATAAAAGAAACTTTATTAAAACTCAAAGCACATATTGCACCTAACACAATAATTGTGGGTGACTTCAACACTGCACTTTCCTCAATGGACCGATCAGGAAAACAGAAACTAAACAAGGACACAATGAAACTAATTGAAGCTTTGGACCAATTAGATTTAACAGATATATATAGAACATTCTATCCTAAAACAAAAGAATATACCTTTTTTTTCAGCACCTCATGGTACCTTCTCCAAAATCGACCATATAATTGGTCACAAGATAGACCTCAACAAATATAAGAAGATCGAACTAATCCCATGCCTCCTATCTGATCACTATGGAGTAAAAGTGGTCTTCAATAGCAAGAGAAACAACAGAAAACCCACATACACGTGGAAACTGAACAATACTCTACTCAATGATACCTTGGTCAAGGAAGAAATAAAGAAAGAAATTAAAGACTTTTTAGAACACAATGAAAATGAAAACACAACATACCCAAATCTATGGGACACAATGAAAGCAGTGCTAAGAGGAAAACTCATAGCCCTGAGTGCCTCCAAAAAGAAAACGGAGAGAGCATACATTACCAGCTTAATGACACACCTGAAAGCCCTAGAACAAAAAGAAGCTATTTCACCCAGGAGGAGTAGAAGGCAGGAAATCATCAAAGTCAGGGTCGAAATCAATCAAGTAGAAACAAAGAGAACCATACAAAAAATCAACAAAACCAGGAGCTGGTTCTTTGAGAAAATCAACAAGATAGATAAACCCTTAGCCAGACTGACCAAAGGGCACAGAGAAAGTATCCAAATTAACAAACTTAGAAATGAAAAGGGAGATATAACAACGGAAACTGAGGAAATCCAAAAAATCATCAGATCCTACTACAAGAGCCTGTACTCAACACAACTGGAGAATCTGGAGGAAATGGACAATTTCCTTGACAGATACAAAATAGCAAAATTAAATCAGGACCAACTAGACAATCTAAACAATCCCATAATGCCTAAAGAAATAGAAGAAGTCATAGAAAGTCTTCCAACCAAAAAAAGCACAGGACCAGATGGTTTCAGTGCAGAATTCTACCAGACCTTCAAAGAAGAGTTAACACCAATACTCTTCAAACTATTCCACAAAATAGAAACAGAAGGAACACTACCCAATTCCTTCTATGAAGCCACAATTACGCTGATACCAAAGCCACACAAAGATCCAACAAAGAAAGAGAACTTCAGACCAATTTCCCTTATGAACATCGATGCAAAAATACTCAATAAAATTCTTGCCAACCGAATCCAAGAACACATCAAAACGATCATCCACCATGATCAAGTAGGCTTTATCCCGGGAATGCAGGGTTGGTTCAATATACGGAAATCCATCAATACAATCCACTACATAAACAAACTCAAAGAACAAAACCACATGGTCATTTCATTGGATGCTGAAAACGCATTTGACAAAATTCAGCATCCTTTCATGCTTAAAGTCTTGGAGAGAACAGGAATTCAAGGCCCATACCTAAACATAGTAAAAGCAATATACAGCAAACCGGTAGCCAGCATCAAACTAAATGGAGAGAAACTTGAAGCAATCCCACTGAAATCAGGGACCAGACAAGGCTGCCCCCTTTCTCCTTATCTTTTCAATATTGTACGTGAGGTACTAGCTCGGGCAATTCGACAACATAAGGAGGTCAAAGGGATACAAATTGGAAAGGAAGAAGTCAAACTATCATTATTTGCAGACGACATGATAGTCTACCTAAGTGACCCAAAAAACTCCACTAGAGAGCTCCTACAGCTGATAAACAACTTCAGCAAAGTGGCAGGTTATAAAATCAACTCAAGCAAATCAGTGGCCTTCCTATACTCAAAGGATAAGCAGGCTGAGAAAGAAATTAGGGAAATGACCCCCTTCACAATAGCCACAAACAGTATAAAGTATCTTGGGGTGACTCTTACCAAACATGTGAAAGATCTGTATGACAAGAACTTCAAGACTCTGAAGAAGGAAATGGAAGAAGACCTCAAAAAATGGGAAAAACCTCCCATGCTCATGGATCGGTAGAATCAATATAGTTAAAATGGCCATTTTGCCAAAAGCAATATACAGATTCAACGCAATACCCATCAAAATCCCAACCCAATTCTTCACAGAGTTAGAAAGAGCAATTATCAAATTCATCTGGAACAACAAAAAACCCAGGATAGCTAAAACTATTCTCAGCAACAAAAGAAAATCTGGGGGAATCAATATCCCTGACCTCAAGCAATACTACAGAGCAATAGTGTTAAAAACTGCATGGTATTGGTACAGTGACAGGCAGGAGGATCAATGGAACAGGATTGAAGATCCAGAAATGAACCCACACACCTATGGCCACTTGATCCTCGACAAAGGGGCTGAAAACATCCAATGGAAAAAAGATAGCCTTTTCAACCAATGGTGCTGGTTCAACTGGAGGGCAGCATGCAGAAGAATGCGAATTGATCCATCCTTGTCTCCTTGTATTAAGCTCAATTCCAAATGGATCAAGAACCTCCACATAAAGCCAGACACTCTGAAGCTAATAGAAAAGAAACTGGGGAAGACCCTTGAGGACATCGGTACAGGGAGAAAGTTTCTGAACAGAACACCAATAGCGTATGCTCTAAGAGCAAGAATTGACAAATGGGACCTCATAAGGTTACAGAGTTTCTGTAAGGCAAAGGACCCATCAAGAGGACAGATCGGCAACCAACAAATTGGGAAAAGATCTTCACAAATCCTACATCAGATAGAGGGCTAATATCCAATATATATCAAGAACTCAAGAAGTTAGACTCCAGAAACCCGAACAACCCTATTAAAAAATGGGGTACAGAGTTAAACAAGAAATTCTCACCTGAAGAACTTCGGATGGCGGAGAAGCATCTTAAAAAATGCTCAACTTCATTAGTCATTAGGGAAATGCAAATCAAAACAACCCTAAGATTTCATCTTACACCAGTCAGAATGGCTAAGATTAAAAATTCAGGAGACAGCAGGTGTTGGAGAGGGTGTGGAGAAAGAGGAACACTCCTCCACTGCTGGTGGGGTTGCAAATTGGTACAACCACTCTGGAAATCAGTCTGGCGCTCCTCCGAAAACTGGGCACCTCACTTCCAGAAGATCCTGCTATACCACTCCTGGGCATATATCCAGAGGATTACCCACCATGTAATAAGGATACATGCTCTACTATGTTCATAGCAGCCCTATTTATAATTGCCAGATGCTGGAAAGAACCCAGGTATCCCTCAACAGAAGAGTGGATGCAAAAAATGTGGTATATCTACACAATGGAGTACTATTCAGCCATTAGAAACAATGAATTCATGAAATTCTTAGGCAAATGGATGGAGCTAGAGAACATCATACTAAGTGAGGTAACCCAGACTCAACAGGTGAATCATGGTATGCACTCACTAATAGGTGGTTATTAACCTAGAAAAGTGGAATACCCAAAACATAATCCACACATCAAATGAGATACAAGAAGAAAGGAGGAGTGGTCCCTGGTTCTGGAAAGACTCAGTGAAACAGTATTCGGCAAAACCAGAACGGGGAACTGGGAAGGGGTGGGAGGGAGGACAGGGGAAGAGAAGGGGGCTTACGGGACTTTCGGGGAGTGGGGGGGACTAGAAAAGGGGAAATCATTTGAAATGTAAATAAATTATATCTATTAAAAAATTTAAAAAAAAAATATAAACTTTCTTAAAAAAAAAAAAAAAAGGTCTGGCTCCATTAAAGTTTCCGACCTCAATCAGTGAAACATTGTCCTGGCCCTTATTTCTTTTCGCACCTTCCCTATTCATCCCTCAGCTTCTGTTCCAGAAACCCACTTCATAATAGCTGCAGGAAGCTATGGAACCCAACACACGTTGAACATCAGTATGTTTAGAATGGGAAATGAAATGCTTTGAAAAATTGTGAAATTTGTAGACATCAAATCACCAAATGCAATGAGGAGCAAGTTCTTCAAAGATATTTTCACTAAATCATATTTAATAAATATGGTATGTAGCAATTTAGGGGACTGTACCTCATGAAAAATGATTATTGTCTTTTCCCAGCCACAGTTTAAGATACAGCTGAATATATAATAAAGTAAATTACTGTTTGTTCCTCTGAGCAACCAGAGAAAGAAAACACATGCTAAGAGAGGAGGAAACAGAAAGGGAAAGCATTCTAGAGAAACTGATATTCATATTCATACACAAAAACTTTTAAGTGTGCATCTAAACTACACACTTATTCAAGAGTGAAGGGAGATATTTTTAAAAACATATAGAAATTCCCAGGACTAAAAGCATGTTGAAACTGAAAATCTGATTGGCACATTAATATGTTTAGGTAATAAAAAGGAAATAAAATTTTACTCTTTGAAATAAAGATTTATTTGATGTGGTTTGGCCCCCCAAAATAGGGAAAATGTTACTGCCAATAAAAAGAAGATATTGTAGTGAAAAATAATTAAATTATCACATGTGATTGTGTGTGTGCACATGTATAAAATGCCTGTTGATCACAGTCTATGTGCAACAAGTACTTCTTTTAATAGACGTTCAAGATGGAGCAATAAATAAGTAAATGCCTGAGATGATGAACTAGAAAACAATGCCAAGAACAGACAATATGTATATTTAAATATATTAAATGCTAAATGTGTATTTAAATATTATATATATATATATATATATATATATATGTATATGTACATAGGTTTGTGTGTGTGTGTTTGTATGTAGTGAGAAAAAGTCCAGAGTTTTAAATTCAATGTTAAGAAATACAGCTTCTTTGTTACTCAGAACTAGGATTTCTCAATGTAGGGACCATGGATACTTTGGGCTAGATAATGTGGTATAGAAGGTGACCCTGTGTTTGTAAGATGATCCAGGATTTTCCCTCTAGCAACTACATGCCTTAGCAGCTCACTTCCAATCAAGCTGTGACAACTAAGAATGTTTTGCCAAATGTCCTTTGGAAAGAAAAGTCAACAGCGGTAACCTCATCCATGCCTGAGATTCAGTGCTCTAATAAAATCATTGAGCAATGCCAGCAGCCAGTGAACTTGAATCCACAGGTTGAAATTTTAGACAAGTTTGTGAGCATTGAGTATATTGATCAGTAAGGTGCTATCTGAAGAATTGAGAATAGGTTGCAACATCAAAGACCTCTCTTTGTCAGTGTAATTAGACCTTTCCTTTTTGTTGAAATTGGAATCATCTCTATCCTGTTCTTCTGTATGACTGGTCTCAGGGTCTATTAGAAAGGGGACTGCAGGTGTGATTTGTGTTTGGCTCGAAGAAGAGGTTTAGTAACAGAAGCTGACAGTAGCTAATTACCTGTAGTGTAGCAGCAAACTGTAATTTAGAGATGCCTATCTTATTAAAGACATTCTAATACAGGGACTTTTCTAAGTTATAAAGACTTTCCAAAAGATGCTATGCTAGAGAGTTAAACGTCACTTTGGTACAAGCTAGAGTCATCAAAGAGGAGGAAGTCTCAACTGAGAAAATGCCTCCATATGATTGAGCCACCTGAGCTGGTAGTCCTAAGTTCTATAAGAAAGCTCTATAAGGGTGAACAAGCTATATGCAGCAAGGCAGCAGAGCACCCCTCCATGGCTTTGCATCTGTTTTTGCTTCCAGTTTCCTGCCCTGTTTGACTTCCTGTCTTGACTTCTTGCAATGATATACTATGGTCTGGAAGCCTAAGCCAAATGAACCCTTTCATCAATCACTTGCTTTGGTTATGGGTTTCATCATGCTCAGAACCAGCAATTCCTTGGTTCTGTGCCTTTGTCTCCGGCTTGTATTTGTCAAGCTTAAGTATCTGGGAAGCTGTTTGAAGGTACAGAGACTTGGTGAACTGTATAATTCCAGGAGCACTCTCAGCTGCTGATAGATTTTGCGCCTTCAATGGTACTAAAAAAAATCTGCTTTATACGCTTCATAAAGCTTTCTTCTTTATGGCCAATAGAAAAACAAAATTGTATCACATTTTCTATCATTTATAAGGAGGATGGCCCTTCCTTCAGGGTCCATCCAACTGTGCTCCATTTCTTCATGAATCTTTGTATAAACATTTAAATATTTACCTGTGTTTATGACTACCTGTATATGTGTTGAATGTGTTTCAGTAGGACTGACTTAGATTCCCATATTCCCACAAACTATTTCTTAAGGACATCTAAGCTGTTTCTATTATACGCTAAAGATATATTTCTGCTCCAATTACAAAGCCACTTTCACATTTTTAGGAGTTTCTTGCAACAGTGTCCAAATTAGGATTACCAATATCTTTCTAAGATATTGGTAGCTTACCAATATCTTTCTAAGGATGCTATAAACTTACTGCAAAGTGGGTGGCTGAAGATAACAAGAAATTATTTTCCCACAGTTAAGGAGATCACTTGTCTAAGATGAAGTAGTAAACGAAGTTATTCTCCCTCTAAAGAGAATGATCTATTTTTCACTTCTTCTAGTTCCCAGTGGCCCTTGGTGTTTCTGGGCTTCAAATGACAAATGCAATCTCTGCTCCTCTCTTTACTTAGTGTTCTCTACATGTCTATAGATATCACCTTCTTGTAAGAATATTAAGCACTTGATTTAGGACTCACCCTACTACAATGCGGCCTTATTAAATTGAGTACAACAAATACCCTACTTACTTAAGTAAGTTCACATTAGGAGGTTCTGTGTCTTCATGGATTCGAGGGAAGCATACTTCAACCCATATATTTATTGTAAGTTTGTACAGCCTACATCTGACATCAACTAACTCTTCTAGTTATGGAAATGAAACCTAAAAAAAACAAGTAAATTTATGCATATTTTACTAGGGCCTCATAGTTTGAGAGAGTTGATATTTGATAAAGCTGATAAAGTCATTCTGGTTGAGATTACAGAAAGAATTAGCTGACTCTATTCATGTTTTCTCTTTATTTACTTATATTTTTACTTATGTGTATATGTCGGTACAAATGTATGCCACATATGTGCAGGTACTCCTGTAAGGAGAAAGAAGTCATTTCATCCAATAACTGAAGATACAGGCAGCTGGATTCTGCCCAGTGTGGGTGCTGGATCCCCTGCAAGAGTAGAAAGTGCTCTTAACTTCTGAGCCATGCTAAAGTGACTTTTATATGCCTGACGTAATGCCATCTCCCAGGCTTATTGCCTCGGTCTGCTAACATAGGGCCAGTTCAGAAAGCTTCTAGCCTCTGTAGAATCTTATCTAGGCCTAGAATGTTTTCAGTCTCTGAGACTTCCTGCTGAATCAGCTCACCCTTTCTTGTTCGTTCTGATTCTGGCTGGCTGGGTGAACTGAGATGTTCTGGCTCAAAATTCATCTCCAAGCTGATTAATTAAATCTGGCTTCTCTCTTGGCCTCTGACTGAACTGCTCTCCCTAATCTGCCTCTGTAACACTCTCCCAGTCAAACTGCCTCCACTCTCTCACTGCTCATCTCTGCCAAGCCCCTTCCTTCCCTTTCCTCTCTCTTCTCATGAGAGTTTGGCATTTTGTGTTCTGTCACATATTTCTGTGACTCCTCATTTTGTCTGCCACTCACTTAGATATCACTTTCAAACATGGGTGCTTCCTTCTTCAAACTAACTTTACTTGCATTATTTAAGATTAAAGGGCTTGTTTGTATTCCAGCTAGAGTAGCCATGTTGCTAGATTAAAATTCCTCTACCTGGTCCCTTTTCTGTTTAAAAACAAAACAAAACTGCCATCTCTTCAGTCCCAGTGATTTAACATCACTGTGCACCAATTGTACTTATATGTATTCTCATTTATTATGGTTTATCTCTTAGCTGTTCACCAAAAGCTCATGGATTGAAAGCCTAGCACCTAAAGCAGCAATGAACGCAGTCTTTATTTTTTTTAATTAATTAATTAATTTATTTATTTATATATTTATTTTTGTGAACATGGTTCTGGTTATTGAATAATTAGATTTATTGAGAACAAATCATAAATACATGGAAAATGAGTGAGTTCCTTATTATTTTTGAGGAAATATATGTCATGGCAAGAGTAACGCAAAGCTCATGAAACAGGAGACCAGTATCAACTGCACAACACAGCCATCAATCCAAAGTCTCTGATGTTGTCAAGCCCCTAGTATACAAGGTCTCCAATTCTGTGAAATGTGACATCATCTGGGGAAATAGCCTTTCAGAGCTTCCTATGAATTTATCACCTAACCTAGAAAAGTAAATGGCATATCCCAGTCTTTAGGAAGCAATTGGATCATGGGTGAATTAATCCATTTATGATTCATAGTCCCATGGATGTGAGGTGTGAAGGAACCTTGTTACAAGAGTAGGAAGACTTTGCTTCTTGGCCACCATAAATTGAGCAGCTTTCTTCTGTCACATAATTCTCCATGGGATACTGAGTTACCTGAAGCCTAAGGGCAGCAGAATCAAGTGAAGGGAACTTAGCCTGAACCATAAGAAACTTTGTTCTTATTAACTGACTATTTTAGATACTTTTCTTACAATGACAGAATGCTCAGAAAATGTGATTGTACCCATAATAATGACCTTAAAAAATCAACCTTTATTTTTAGTGAATGGGTGTTTTGCCTACATCTTTGTATATGTACTACGATACTGACATTAATAAAAAATAAAGAGGAATATATGTAGTATGTTGTACTAGATTACTTAAGCAACTGTGAAGAGGCAAGATTTGGATTATCATACAACTTTAAGATGTAAAAACTGCATGCAAGCCCCAGACAATCTTGAAACAGACTAAAGTGGAAGAGCTTGCATTCCATCAGTTCTAAATGTACTCCAAAGGTACTCATTTGAATAATCGAAACAGTATGTGGCAATAACAACAGGTACAGAGATCAGTGGAGTGTCATAGAGAACCTGCAAAGTATCTCTCATGTCTGTCCTCCAATGGTTTTCTTTTCACTTCTAAAAAGAAAACAGAGCTTTAAAAGCTACATTTGATATTCCAGATGAATTTGAGAATTGCTCTTTCTAACTCTATGAAGAACTGAGTTGGGATTTTGATGGGTATTGCGTTGAATCTGTATATTGCTTTTGGCAAAATGGCCATTTTAACTATATGAATCCTGCCGATCCATGAGCATGGGAGATTTTTCCATTTTCTGAGGTCTTCTTCCATTTCCTTCTTCAGAGACTTGAAGTTCTTGTCATACAGATCTTTCACATGTTTGGTCAGACTCACACCAAGATACTTTATACTGTTTGTGACTATTGTGAAGGGGGTCATTTCCCTAATTTCTTTCTCAGTCTGCTTATCCTTTGAGTATAGGAAGGCCACTGATTTGCTTGAGTTGATTTGATTCAGCAAACCTGTCACTTTGCTGAAGCTGTTTATCAGCTGTAGGAGTTCTCTAGTGGAGTTTTTCGGGTCACTTAGGTAGGCTATCATATCATCTGCAAATAGTGATAGCTTGACTTCTTCCTTTCCAATTTGTATCCCTTTGACCTCCTTATGTTGTCTAATTGCCCAAGCTAGTACCTCAAGTACAAAACTGAAAAGATAAGGAGAGAGGGGGCAGCCTTGTCTAGTCCCTGATGTTAGTGGGATTGCTTCAAGTTTCTCTCCATTTAGTTTGATGTTGGCTACTGGTTTGCTGTATATTGCTTTTACTATGTTTAGGTATGGGCCTTGAATTCCTGTTCTTTCCAAAGCTTTAAGCATGAAAGAATTCTGAATTTTATCAAATGCTTTTTCAGCATCCAATGAAATGACCATGTGTTTTTTTTTTTTCTTTGAGTTTGTTTATGTAGTGGATAGCATTGATGGATTTCCATATATTGAACCATTCCTGCATCTCTGGGATAAAGCCTACTTGATCATGGTGGGTGATCATTTTTATGTGTTCTTGGATTCTGTTGGCAAGAATTTTATTGAGTACTTTTGCATCGATGTTCATAAGGGAAATTGGTCTGAAGTTCTCTTTCTTTGTTGGATCTTTGTGTGGTTTTGGTATCAGCGTAATTGTGGCTTCACAGAAGGAGGAATAGCAAAAAAAACCAGGCTAGCTAAAAACTATGCTCAGCAACAAAAGAAATTCTAGGGGAATCAGTATCCCTGACCTCAAGCAATACTACAGAGCAATAGTGTTAAAAACTGCATGGTACTATTACAGTGACAGGCAGGCGGATCAATGGAATAGGATTGAAGATCCAGTAATGAACCCACGCACCTATGGCCATTTGATCCTCGGCAAAGGAGCTGAAAACATCCAGTGGAAAAAGAAAGCCTTTTCAACAAATGGTGCTGGTTCAACTGGAGGTCAGCATGCAGAAGAAAGCGAATTGATCCATCCTTATCTCCTTGTACTAAGCTCAACTCCAAATGGATCATGGACCTCCAAATAAAGCCAGACACTCTGAAGCTAATAGAAAAGAAACTGGGGAAGACCCTTGAGGGCATCAATACAGGGTGAAAGTTCCTGAACAGAACACCAATAGCTTATGCTCTAAGACCAAGAATAGACATATGGGACCTCATAAAATTACAAAGTTTCTGTAAGGCAAAGGACACCATCAAAAGGACAAATTGGCAACCAACAAATTGGGAAAAGATCTTCACCAACCCTACATCAAATAGAGGGTTAATATCCAATATATACAAAGAACTCAAGAAGTTAGACCCCAAAGTCAAATAACCCTATTAAAAAATGGGTTACAGAGCTAAACAGAAAATTTTCACCCGAAGAACTTCAGATGGCTGAGAAGCATCTTAAAAAATGCTCAACTTCATTAGTCATTAGGAAAATGAAAATCAAAATCAAAACAACCCTGAGATTTCATCTTATACCAGTCAGAATAGCTAAGATTAAAAATTCAGGAGACAGCAGGTGTTGGCAAGGATGTGGAGAAAGAGGAACACTCCTCCACTGCTGGTGGAGTTGCAAATTGGTACAACCACTCTGGAAATCAGTCTGGCGGTTCCTCAGAAAACTGGGCATGTCACTTCCGGAGGATCCTGCTATACCACTCCTGGGCATATACCCAGAGGATTCCCCAGCAGGTAATAAGGATATGTGCTCTACTATGTTCATAGCAGCCCTATTTATAATAGCCAGAACCTGGAAAGAATCCAGGTATCCCTCAACGGAAGAATGGATGCAAAAAATGTGGTATATTTACACAATGAAGTACTATTCAGCCATTAGAAACAATGAATTTGTGAAATTCTTAGACAAATGGATGGAGCTGGAGAACATCATACTAAGTGAGATAACCTAGACTCAAAAGGTGAACATGGTATGTACTCACTAATAAGTGAATATTAGCCTAGAAAATTGGAATATCCAAAACATAATCCACACCTCAAATGATGTACAAGAAGAACGGAGGAGAGGCCTGGTTCTGGAAAGACTCAGTGTAGCAGTATAGGGCAAAACCAGAACAGGGAAGTGGGAAGGGGTGGATGGAAGAACAGCGGGAGGGACGGGGGATGATGGGACTTTCAGGGAGTGGGGGGTCTAGAAAAGGGGAAATCATTTGAAATATAAATAAAAATATATCGAATAAAACTTATCAAGTGAAAATTAACAATATCAATGATCAATTCTCAGTTAATACTCATGTTCCTTATTATAAATAATAAAAACAATATTAAGAATAAAACTTACTGAATTAAGTTTAAAAAAGAAGCTACACTTGATAAGCATAGTGACTTGAGCCTCTAACTCTATCACTCAGAAGTGTGATGCAGGGGGATTGCGAGAAGATTGAGACCAGCCTGGACCACTGAGTTAGTCCAGACCAGTTTGACCCTGTCCCCCAAACAAATAAAAGTCTACCCACACCCCCTTTGGAGACAGTTTCTCATATATCCAAGGTACCCTTTGAATTTATTAACCTCTATTTAGGTTAACAAACCATAAGGACTTATAGCACAGAATGTGATGGTGTCATTTTATTAAGTACAGGGGTTTAAATCAAAGGTATGAGAGATGCAAAGTGAATTTTCTATCACTGATTTACATCCCCAGGTCTGATTTAATTTCCTGGAGACAAGGCGTCCCTATGAAGACTAGAGTGACTGAAGTCTCAGGATTTCTTGCCTAAACCTCTGCAAATACTAGCATGTTTGGGATGAACCACCACATCCTACTGAATATGCTAAGTTGACATATGTAAATATTGTGAAATTATTACCATAATAAAGCTATCTAACATATCTCTGCAGATTACCCTTTTACTGTTTTTTTTTTCCTTTGTTTGTTTATTTTGAGAGAGAGTAAAAACATTATAGCTAAAGCTGGCCTGGAATTTCTGATTTAGTCTAGGCTAAATTCAAACTCATGGCAATCTTTCTAAACTAGACTTTCTAGAACACAGAGGATCATAGCTAGCCATTCAGCTACCTTTTCTTTTTTTGTAATGACAACATTTAAGATCTAGTCTATTAGCAAATTTTAAACATCAAATTCACTATTAGTAACTATACTTAATATTTTGTAATCTCCGGAGCTGATTGCTCCTATGTGGCTGATGCTTTTCAGTTACCTTTTACTAACATCTCCCATTTCACCCACCCTTCAATCACTGAGGATCACCAATTCCCTCTGTTTCTCTGAGTTTAAACTCTTTTTCTGAGAGCTTATATGTCTTTATTTCCTTAGGGTCAAATATTGATATTTTATTTTATTTTATGCTTTTGATAGCACCATCAATTTTTGTTTATGTGTGATCTCTGTGGCTTTAGGCTGCTGTCTACACATGTGAAGTAGGTACCCCTTCCAGCTTTTATTGGCTGGATTCATCAGGGAGAGACATTTACCAGCCAGCACATCTACTGAATATGGATACACAACTAACTGCTGGGGCCCAGGAGTGAGCTTGATGCTGGACCCTTTGTCAGACTGGTCTAGTAAATGGCTCAGTGGTGTGAATCTAGGAACTCGTATACACGTATTGGAGTGATTCTGTATTTTTTGGTTCACATGAATGGCCTCAGGCTTGAGGTCTTGAACTTCACTGACTAGCCTAAAGCCTGAAGGTGCAGGAGTTTCAGGGCTTTGGGGTTCACTGGGCAGGTCATGTGCTCCTACTTTGTTTTATCCCATGAAAACAGTGATTACCATTAAAAACAGAGCAACCCAAAATGTTCCTAGTTTGGGAATGAGCTCAAAGTAAAGGCTGTTCTACAATAGATCTAGGCTGCAATGTAAACTGTTCTTCAACGATTATATGCAACTCAATATTTCTGTTGATTATTATAGCATGTTACCATGCTACATATTTTTATTTAATCAAAAACTGGATGTTGTCTCGTAAGAAGGAACCAAATTGAAGCCACTTTGAATAAAACTTCCATTTTGAATAAAGGTCAGTTAAAGTTTATGTTCCCAAGACCTCCCTGGGTAGCTGACATCCTGCTCTGTGGAGAGACAGGACAGACAGACAGACAGACAGACAGGCAGGCAGGCAGGCAGGCAGGCAGGCAGGCAGGAAGGCCAGTAGGCAGGTGGGCAGGTGGGCAGGCAGGCAGGCAGGCGTGTGGGCAGACAGGCAGGCAATCAGGCAGGCAGGCAGGCAGGCAGGCAGACAGAGATGTACGTGGGTAATTGCCATCTTGGTTGGCAAGTTGAGACCTGAATGACAGATGAGTTGCCTGCCACAGTGGAATAACCCAACCAATGGAAACATAATAAGTGTACCACAAAGACATGTTCCTAAGGAAGTTCCTTATTCCTAAATACAGATTGGCTGGCAAATGTAACTGTAACCTGGCACAGATGTTCATGTTTTTCAAGCTTAAAAGCTCTGTAATATTCTCTAGAAGAGGGCCAGGTTGGATGGTTCACAGTTCAGCTACAGAGTCTGTTCTGTGGCCCTGAGTGATCAGTAGCAGCTTGAGTACAGTAAATTCTTGTCATCTACATTCACCAAGTGTTTGAGTTGTGTTGGATCGAAGCAGACCCCAAGATAGTCTGACAACAAAGCTATAAGATTATATGTGAACAGCAGCATGCCATTACCAGGAAGAAACAGAGAAGCCAGATGAGTTCTTCTAGATCTTAAAGCTTGAGTAGTCTGGGTGTGCAAGTGTCACAAATAACTACACTCCATACTCCTTTACCACTGTTTCTTCCCTTCTTGATCCGCACATGTGATTCTGTGGACAGTTTTCCACATGCTGTTCTGTTGGTTTGGTTGGTTGGTTGGTTTTATTACTTTAGACTGAACATAAGGGTCTGGGAGAGATTACGCACATGTTCAATGATCAGGCTAGACCCTTACCGCTTTCCAATTTCCAACTAACTGAGGAAGAAATCTGGCCTTTAGATGCTCATCTATATGAAACACTGTCAATAAACCCAAACTAGACAGCAACATCACTATAGTCCCATGGTAGATTAGCACTTAGTGACAATAGTGAAATATAATCTTCCCAGAAGCAGAACTTCTAACAGTTCATCACAATATCAATTTGTTTAGAAGAAAGAACATCCAGATATATGTGTGTGTGTGGGAGAAGGGATGTGTGTGTGTTGTTTAATATTGTGACTGCATAACCAAGAATTTTTATATCATTTGATTTTATTACAACTACATTGAACAGTTACTGTTTTAATATCACTTTACACATGATTAAACCATATACAAACTATTTCACAACTCCCCAGGTTCATTGAATTAGAAAGTTATAGAACATACAGTTAGTTACCTATTTGACTTTCGTGCCTAAGTTTTTTTTTTTAATGGATATTTTATATATTTACATTTCAAATGTTATCCCCTTTCCAGGTTTCCCCTCTGCAAACCTCCTATTTTATCCTATCCTCCCTTTTCCTGCTTCTATGAGGGAGCTCCCCCACCCACCCACTCCCGCCTTACGGCCCTAGCATTCCTCTACACTGGGGCCTCAAGCCTTCACAGGACCAAGGGCCTTGCCTCCCACTGGCGCCAGATAAAGCCCCTTCAGTTCCTTCAGTCCTTCCCCTAACTCCTCCATTGGGGTCCCTGTGCCCAGTCCAAGATTGGCTGGAAGCATCCACATCTGTATTGGTCAGGATCTGCCAGAGCCTCTCAGGAGACAGCTGTATCAGGCTCCTATCAGCAAGCACTTCTTGGCATCTGCAATAGTGTCTGGGTTTATAACCAAGAATTTTAAGGGAACAAAACTAAAAAACTTAGTTGACAAAGAGAACCAGAGAAGATGTGTATGTACAAATATTTCAAAATTGACAAAGAATGTGAAAATGTTTGTTTCAAATGGATGCTCATCACAATGAAGGAGGACATAAATGATTTTGAAGAGGCTCTGCTTTGTTATAACGGCTTCAACACTGTAGACATGGGTTTGGCTTGCTTGCCTGTTCGGCATAGTATTGATTCTTCTCCACTCATTTTTACAACAAATAAAATATAAACATTGGATCATACTTAGGGAATTTGATTGCCTTACCATATGGCATTGTAACAATTTAAGTAATACAAAAGGTGAGATTATGTTTTGAAGATAGTTACAGTGACAGTTGGAAGCAATACTTTGTGAGGTGGAATCATTTTTTCCAGATAATATACATTCTAAGTTAGCAAAGAATGTCTGTTGTTACTTACCAAAAACAAATGGATTATATATGAAAGTGGCTCTTATTACCGTGATCTTAGACACTCCACGGTGGCTTCTTATCTTGGTAACATAGCTCTGCTGGCATGTTTATGTTTTTTAAAGATTTATTTTTATTTTATGTATGTGAGTACACTGTAGCTATCTAAGAGGTCATCAGATCCCAATATAGATGGTTGTGAGCCACCATGTGGTTGCTAGGAATTGAACTCAAGACCTCTGGAGGAGCAGTCAGTGCTTTTAACCACTGATCCATCTCTCCAGCCCTTGTTTATGGTTTCTTTTTTTCTTTTTCTTTTCTTCTTCTTCTTTTTCTTTCTTTCTTTCTTTCTTTTTTTTTTTTTTGAGACATGGTTTCTCTGTGAAGCTCTAGGTGTCCTAGAACTCCCTCTGTAGAACTCACTCTGGCCTTGAACTCAGAGATCTGCCTGGCTCTACCTCTGCCTCCTGAGTTCTAGGCTTAGAGATGAGTGCCACCAGCACCCTGTTCAGAAGACTTCGTTTCAATGGAAGTATGCTTCTATCAGCATACAAGCTGATTTTACTACACCGGAGACTTAGTCGGCTCCCATCATGTTAGTCAATAAACAGGAAAATTGGGCATTGTGCTATTAGTTTACGTGACTCATCCTGTTTGTGAAGGAGACATCAGGGCATACTACTCAATGGGGTTAAAGAGATGTACATCTAGAATACAGGAGATCATCAAGGACAGTTAATATTCTTCATACTGCCAAATTCCTTTCTCATATATTCTTCTGAACTAAGTTTGTGTTCGGTTTTATGAGAAGAGCTACAGAGTCGTTTGTGGGACTCCTATACCATCGAATTGGAAATGTGGAAACAAGAAACAAGTATTGTGATTATGTGTCTGAGGTGATTTTGTTTGTCTGCTTCAATTCTTCTTTTCCCTCCTGACTCCTCTGCAGACCTCAGGTATCACAGGAAGTTGTTTTCCACAGGCCATATCATAGCAATTCATAATAATAAATCCTTTACTATACAACTACGTAGCTTAGGAGGTCAGCTTCTCTTCAATACTGACATATTGACCTTCAGTTTGTATTTACTATTTCCTCACTCTGGTCCTGATCTTCATTTGCTCACAGTCTCTAGAGCAGTTCCCAACCTTCTCAGTGCTGCAACCCTTTACTACAGTTTCTCATGCTGTGATGCCCCCAATCAGAAAACTATTACACCATTGTTGCTTTGTAGCTGCAATTTTGATAGCGTTACAAGTTGTAATATAAATATCTGATATGCAACTCACATGTTGAGAACCACTGCTCTTTTCTTCCTACACATTCTTTTTACATATATGTTGTAAACAAGTCCACAGGTTTCCATTATATAAACTCTCATCTTATAGACTCATCATTTTCAAGTTTTCTTAAGAGTGACATATATCTTGCATGACTTAACATGTCTCCAATTGGAGATACTTCACAGTTTTTGTAGGTTCAGTGATTTCAAAATGATTTTGTGAGGCTGGAGAGATGGTTCAGTGGCAAAGTGCTTGCTGTAGAACAGGGGGACTGAGTCAATCCCTAACACATAAAACCAGGGAGCAGTGGTAAACACCTATAATTCCAGAACAAGAGGAAGCAAGGTCAGGGGGATTCATGGGCGTGCTGGCCAGCTAGTCTAACCAAATCCACATGCTCTCATCTAGGGAGAGACTATCTCAAAAACTAAGGTGGACAGTGACTGAGGGCCACGCCAGACACTAACCTCCGATACACACGAGCATGCAGATACCACGTCCACGCAGGACAGCAAACAGTACCTAGTAAGTAATCGATATGTGTTCATGACCAAATGATTGAAAGAACTTAGGAATCCATAAAGGAAATAAAAAATGAAGAGAGATATTTAATAAATGGCATCAAAGAAGAGGGATGGAAAATGAGATAATCTAAAGTCTACATGAAGATTAGATGCTTGATGTCCTACTCCATATAAGACAAATACATTTTCCCCTAAAATATTATGTATCCTGGTTTCATATAAAAAGTACTAACTAAATTGCCCTGTCTCTGCTTTTTAATATTCATTGAATTTTGTACATAAAGTATTTCAAATATTTAATTTAAACTTATAGTAGTGAAGCTTTGAGATTTATGACACTGAGAGTAAACTTTAAGGCCAAACTATTTCATTTTTCTAATAGAAGTTTTATAATTAGTGGTAGTTTATGCTAAAGAGTCATGCTAGTTGAAGAATATATTTGTTTTTAGATTAAGGATAGCTGCAGAATCTTTAACAAGTGAAGGCTTTGGATTTGTTTTATCATAAAAATAACTCCAATTGTCATTTTATCTACTAAAAAAATAATTAAAATCCTAAATGCAAACTGAATAAAAATATGATCCTGTCTTCAATTTATATTAATATAATTGTATTTTTTGGTTCAGTTATTAAATTAAATTTCTCAAAAGAAGCTATTTCTTTACTGTCATGCATAATAGCAACACATAATCACCATAACTTCCAGAATCTTTTAGTCTTCAATGGACATATACAAGAGCACTAATTTATCTTGGGTGCTATTGATAGGGATTTAGAGGTATTCACCATACAAAACCTGTGTGTTTGTTTGTTTGAAACCGGATTCCTTATTGTTGGCTACTTCATACTCCAGGCTAGGTGTCTTGTTAGCTTCTAGGGTGTGTCTGTTTTCTGTAGGATTAGAGGTGCATGTGGCCTTATCTGAGTTCTAGGGATGAAATCTCAGGTACTCATATTTGAAAGGTAAGTGCCCTTTACTGTGCCATTTCCCTAGCCTTCTTTTTATATTATTTTTATTTTTAATTTTGTATGCTCTGTTGATCAAATCAAGTTACCTGTCTGAGCTTGACACTAGCCAGAGGATTTAATATAATTTTTCCATGAAAAAGCATTAAATATGTGAAGAAAAGGCCAATATAACAAAATAATTTGTCATTTTTCAAAATGACAACCATTTCAGACTCTCCATTCAAGACACTCAGGTCTCCCATGCCTGTGCTCAAAGTGCATTCATCCCAGGGAGAGCCTAGAACTCGGTCTGTCGGTGTTCTGAATGCAGAGTCGAAGATCCACAAACGATACTGTAGAAGCTTCTTCTTTTATTACCTTTTCTCTTCCTGTCCTTCCAGACTTAGTGTTTCTGTCTTGTTTTCCCCCTCCTTTTATTACCTCTAAAATAACTTTTCAGTGCTAAGGATAGAACTAGAATCCTCACACACATTAAGCAAGTGATGCAGAACTGAGTTATATTCCCACTCGAATACTGATTTCTAGGTGTTTGGTTTTTTTTTTTTTTCCTAGAATTATTTTTGATTGATCTGAAGATCTGTGAATTAACAACTTTAATACAGGCACACGTAAATTTCTACAGTAGAACAGTGACTAGAGACTGGATATGTAGAGTGAAGAGAATGAGGACTGTATACAGGCATTGACAGCTGGGTATACATTGCTACAGTTACCTAGGGAATCATCTTTAACTAGACCCTGCTTTTGTCAGTGTTACTCCTTGGTTCTAGGCTTGAATCAACGTAAGGAGTTCATAAGCACAAACATATCTTTCTATGTGAGTCTTTCCTCTGGAAGACTGGAGAAATGTAATGCCAATTCATATTTCAAACAGTCACAGTTTTTAAAACCCAAAGCTAAGCATTTTTTCAGCAATATGTAGTGTGCTTCTTTTCTATTTGAACCCTGCATCACTGGTCCAACCTGTAATTCTTTTTAAAACAGACTACACTGCTAATCACAATTACTATGACTTGAAACAATAAAGCTTTCTTTCCTACTTTTTACATACCTCTCATTGGTACACAATGGCTCTTTCCAAATAGCGCTCAATCCCACACCCAAGTTGGTAGAGCAGCCACTGTTTAGAACATAACTTGATCTTGTCATGATGGGAAAAAAGAAGAGAGAGAGCCAACAATTCTGTATGACAGGTGGAATTCTCACATTCTATCTCCTACTAAAGGAAGCTACCTGACCAAAGCCAATGTTGCTGAGGCACTGAGATAACCTCGTTTTTCTAAGGGTTATGTAGCCTTCCATAGCTGCCTGCAGCTATTACGAAGTGGGTTTCTGGAACAGAAGCTGAGGAATAAATAGGGAAGAGGGGCGAAAAGAAGTGCGGGTAAGACAATGTTCACTGATCAAAGCCCGCCAGACCTTTTAACAGTTTGGGCAACCCTTCCCCCCAGACTCCAGGCTGAGTTCCGGTGGAAGTTGTCTAGCTTCTCTTGGAGGTCCTCGTCTTGACTGCTCAGGCAGCTGGGTGGGTCACCTGCTTAATTCAGGAATTCCTAGACCTGGAGGAACAATGAACTTAACCTTTACTTCGAGCGCTCCACCCTGGGTGGAGAAGGATCCTGGCTAACTGGGAGAAGTTAACCTTGACCAAAGTCAAACTCTGACCAAGTGTGCAAGACTGCCCCAATATGGCTCTGTACAGGGTTAGGCAAGAGGAATTTGTAAGTGATATAATCTACCACATACAGGGTCCCTACTGCTGAAAGCCACATTGAAGTTTGCAATGTTCCCTTTACGTTGGCTTTTCTTTGTCATCTCTACTGTCTCCAGCCCTATTTAAAACGCAGCTCGAATATTCTTTCCCCTAACTTTAATATGCAAACTTTAAGCTTTGACAATCTGACCTGTTAGTTAGTTACAGTTTAGTTAAATTTATAGTGTGTCATTCTGCTTTGTTGATATTTCAAAGGACTTCACCTAGCTGTCATGTTATTATGTCTAGGAACTAGGCCAATACCATTATTTCAAAAATCAACAAAATAGCAAACTTCTAGACTTTATTTTCTTTTGAATTATGGCATTTCTGTATGTCTACTTACTTTTTATTACCAATATTTATCATTCCAAATGAAATGTTCAGCAAAAGGTCCTCCCATCCTGTAATTCTGTTGCTAGCAGGCTGACCATACTCACGACTGTTACTTCTGTTGTTCACATCTGAGTACTTCCTGTACTGATTTTTAATACAGCCATACTTGTTACCATAGCATATAAAGCATTACCAAGATTGTTACTCTCTCAGTGATCTCTTTTTTCTCTCTTCCATTGCTTTGTCTAGGCTAGTCACTCCTGCCTCTTGCTGTTTGCTAAAACACCTTAGTAATTTCTTCTTTTCCTTTAGTTTTCTACTCAGATGCTAGCCCAGAAGCATCTTTCCTTGCCTACTCTAGCTAAAGTCATTTTCTTTCCTCTGCGTCTTCCAGGTCATTTTTTTCAGTTCTATTTTATTGGTACATCTGTAATTATCTAAAGTTATCTGTTCATTACCTGCCCCTTTTAGTCAACATGGTATGTCTGTTAGATCACAGTATTTTTCCCCCCTTCAATACTAAATCCCTAGAAGCTGAATGTTGTTCATGGATGTGTATGTCTGTAACACCAACTCTTGGAAGGCTGGGGCAGGAGGATCCTGAGTCAGAGGCCAGGGAAACAAAAGCAAAAGCCACAAGACATGGTATAGACTATATATTTAGCAAAGGGTTTCTCAGAGAGGGAGGGGAGGGGAGGGGTGGGGAGGGGAGGGGCAGAGGCAGGGGGAGGGAGAGGGGGAACAGAGAGAACAGGAAGGGAAGGAAAGCAATCCATGCCAGCCTTTATATTCATAACCTTCACAGCTTATGATCCATGTTTCCCTCTTTACAGGTTTTATCCAAACAATGTTCATGTTCATCATTTATGAATAAATGACATAAGCATACTTGAATTCCTCAGTTTGATCCTCTCTGAGACTTTTCTCACTCTATCTCCTAAGCGATTTTAGCCAATCACACATCTCATTTCCTAATTAATAAAATGACTCCATTTATTTTCTAATCTAGATATGTATTCTGCTATCTAGAAATACTGTGGGTTTTGTGTAGACACTCATCCATTATTTCAGCAACTTGCATGGGTATTTTCACGCTGGTCACCACTAAACTTCTGATATTATTCTTTTCCCCTCATTCACCCATATCTATCCAACCATCAAGCCATGTTGGTACCACAAAATTTTCTCTGAAATCTTTGGTGATTTTTTTTTCCCCAATCATTGCATTCCCTCCCTTGGGACAACTCAAAATTCTCTCACATGGACTACTACAACGGCCCCTTTATCTACCCCATTCTTCACAGCCAAAGGAATTATTTCACATCATCTTACTGGTGAGCTTCCTAAAGTCCCAAACATAAAGTCCTTGTATAAGTGGTCCCTGGGTCAGATGTGGCCCTACTGTGCCTTCCCTTTTAAGTTCTTCAGACCTTTACTTAACTGTCTTCCTTACACACCTCCATCTGAAGCCTGTTCTGGGCTACACACCATATCTTCAGTTTAACAGTTTCGGTGAAGAGGTCTCCTCTTTTTATTATTTGAAGAGCTTTAAGGTATGTAGGGAGTTGGAAAGGGTCCAAATTGTTGGCTGTGATTCCAAAGTGCCCATTAAACCCGCCCCCAAGGAAGGCCTTTGGGTAAAAGTAAATTTGCAAAGAGATAAATGAACCTTGAATTAGGGTAGAAGAAAAGGTTCAGGAATACGACCAATGAACATACTTTTAAGGATGCAGTATCTGAACCAAAAAAGAGATGGTGGCATGTTGCAAAAGTTCTTTGGGGGCGACGATGACTCTTCAATAGTTGTGCCATGACCTAAAGAAACTAGAAATCACACTGTAGAAACTACGGCCATCTTGAAGTCACTTACTAGTGTTTCAACTTCTGTCCCTAAGCGCCAGTGAAAGACAGGAAGCAGCTGCAGTCTGAAACCGCAGCCGTTGACCCCGGTGGCTGGAGACGCGACCTGTCCTGCGGGATCTGGGCGCTGAGCCTGCAGAGGCGCCTGGCAGCTCCCTCCGGGGCTCTCCGGGCGGCCCGGCGCGCGCCCCGCACGCGCGCCCCCAAGCGCGTCAGCGCGCGTCCCGGGCGGGAGGCGCCGCTAGGAGAAGCCGCGCCCGCCGAGCGCACTTCCAGCGGACCGCCGGATGACCCTGAGCTACACGCGTGCGTCCTGAGAAGTGCCTGTCTCATCCGTCGAGACGCTGATTTCTATGCAAAAAAAATAAACCTATCAAAAAGATTCACCGTGGAGAAGTGATGGATGCTGAGCTTAACAATGGGAAGAAGTGGTCGGGCCGGTTAGGGCAATCGAGCGAGGTCTGACCACCTATTCAGGCACCGTAGAGGACAGCCGCATCCGGGCTTTCCTGCTGCAGGCTGCCCTCAGAGCCAGGGGTCCTTCAGGTAGGAGGTCCTGGGTGACTTTGGACGTCCGCTCAGCCAGGTTGCAGAAGCAGCGTAGTGTGTGTGTTAATCGTCTCTCGCCGTGTAGGTAGGCCCGTGCCGCAAACATGCTCCGCCAGATCCTGGGGCAAGCCAAGAAGCATCCCAGCGTAAGTTCACGATCTTTGCCAGGGTGGCCTCTGAGCTCTGGTTGCGCCTGCCCGCGTCCCCTGGGGACTGTCTCTTTTCTCCATTCCTTGGGTTACATTCTGTGGTTGGGCTGACCTGATTGCTCGAAGTCTCTGATGGGGATGGGGTGAACTTTCTTGAAGCAGAAGGTGGCAGACATCAGGGAAAGGCAAACATTCTGTGTTGGGACACAGCGGCCACGATCTCTCAGATTACTTGGTCCCAAGAGGAGTGTACATTGAGTGATTAGAATCCAAGAGAGGCCAAGTTTGTTATGCTGCTCTTTGAGGCTTTATAGATTCCCTTCATTGCATCACCAAGCCTTCAAAAATGCAAGGGATCGTCATCTTGTAATCCTCACTTTGCTTGGAAAACTTGACATTTGCAAAATTTATTTGAGTTTTTTTGACATGTCACTTTCGTCCAGTATTTTTCGTCCTTAGGATGTTGTGTATCTAAAACTCCCTTGGACGGGCCTTAATCCTTGCCTTACGTCTGGTTTTCTAAATACTCAGCAAAATTAGCAGCAATCCGTTTTCAGAGTTCATTCCTAAAAACCAGTGCTTTTAATAGACATTAAAAGCATAGCCAGCTAGTTATGCTCTTTATTTCACAGAAGTTATGATCACAGAACTTTTCAATACTTTTCAAAGGGATTACCGCTTCTTCTAGCCTTCCTGGTAAATGATTTCCCATTACTTCAGGGAAGCAATGAAATTTAATGGGAATGTTGTTCGAGTGTTACAGAGGTGAATGTACTTGATAGGATTATTTGTCCATATAATTTACGCCAGGTAAGGAAGTTGGACTCCTAGGCCAAAACCATCCTAACATCTTTTTACAAAGATCATGCCTTTAGAAAACAATCAAAAGAAACAAAGCTTCAGTCTGAGGTCCACCTTTATTCCCATTGTAGGACAAGTTAGGGAATAGCAGATTTGGAGGTTAACATATATAGAAAGAAACCAGTGTGCCCTTATTTGGACAAGGTCAAGGAATGTATGTGATGATGACTACTCTTTTCTGTTCATTTGGTTCTAGTTGATTCCTCTCTTCGTCTTTATTGGAGCAGGGGGTACTGGAGCAGCACTGTATGTGATGCGCTTGGCACTGTTCAATCCAGAGGTCAGGTGAGTGCGTAAAGGTTTAATACTTGGATGGCTAAGAACCTGAGCTGGGGACGCAGTCACTGGAGAGGTAATGGAGTAGAAACAACTGCAGTCTTGTAGCCTTGCGGTCAGCCCAGGGCTACTTCTGCTGCTGACCTTTATTTGGCTGGCTTCGTGAGCTTGTCTATCTCCTCTCTAGTTTTAATTTCCTATTGGTCAAGTGGAATTGCTTATACCAACTCTTACATTCTGCAGGTTGGATAATGTACGTGAGTTTGTTCATTTGCTTGGTTTTTTTTTTTGTTGTTGTTGTTATTGTTTTGAGACGGCCTCATAATATACACCTGGCTGTCCTGGCACTCAGCTGTGGAAATCAGGTGGGCCTCTCTAGGGCTGGAATTAAAGGCGTGCACCACCGTGCCTGGTAACAGTTGCTTTTTATGAAATACTTAACCATGATTCCTGTTGTATGTGAATGTAACCTACTTTTCCTCAATGATTCTTTCTGTAGTTAGAAAACCGATAAAAGCCAAATACAAACCTTCCTGTTATAAAGACAGGGATGAAGAGCAGTGTTGTGTTACTTACCAGTTGCATGCTTGTTTACCTATAAATTCTATTTCTATTTAACTCTACAATGAAAGTAATGCCTAATAAAAAATGAGATTGATCTATTCAAAGTAGTAGCTTTTAAGTAAGGCTTTTTTTTTTAAGATAAAGTTTTTGAAAGATTTACTTATTTATTATATGTGAGTGCACTGTAGCTCTCTTCAGACACACCAGAAGAGGCCATCAGATCTCATTACAGATGGTTGTGAGCCACCATGTGGTTGATGGAACTTGAACTTGGGACCTTCAGAAGAGCAGTCAGTGCTCTTAACCACTGAGCCATCTCTCCAGCCCTTAAGGAAGTATTTTTAAAACACTCTTGTAAGCAGTGTTTTGTTACTGTAATAATTATAATATTTCGCCCATTTTTAGCTGGGACAAGAAGAACAACCCAGAGCCATGGAACAAAATGGGTCCCAATGACCAATATAAGGTAAGGTGCAAAGTTGTTGAAAGTTGCAGAGAAGCATATTGTAACAGATGTGTCTACATGTTAGTTTTCTTAAAATGGGATATGCAGGTAAAATTCCATTATCGTTACAATAAACTTTGAAGAGCCCCTGCCCCTTGACTAAGCTGGGATTAACATTTCATAAAGTTTCAGGTGCTGCTTCTGTTGAAGTATGAGCAACTCTGGTCTCTTGGGTGCTTTGCCTTGACTATTTCTCGGTATGATTCAAATATTTTAGGTGAGGATTAGTAGGAAGAAATGAAAGTCAGTTGAAATTAAACTTTGACACAAGCCTCAGATAAACTTTAACATCTTCCCAGAGGAGTGTTCTGTGTAGCTATTTTTTGAAAGAATATGTTCATTCACACAGAATATTGATTCACAAATGAAACCTTTCTTAGATGTAACGTTTTTTAAATGCAGGCCCTCAGATTACCAAAACTATTGCTGTATTTGGGTATAATTTCATGTCATATGCAGTTTATCTATTTAAAGTGTCCCATATGTTTTCTGGTATATCCAACTGTTTCTAAGCAACCAGTAGTTGTTTACCTTGGCACTCAGGAAGAGACACAGTGAGCCTTCTTTGACTAACACCTGGGGAAAGTGTCTGTGGTAGAAATAGGTGTTCTTTAGTACTATTTATAGCAGCTAGTAAGATTTACTCTTTATTTGCTTAAAACTTTCTGCTTAACCCAACTATAATTAGGCTTTTAAGTATTTAAGTTGCTGTCCTCTAAAGATAAAACTAGAAATTTACTGGCCACACTGAAACAGTCTGTCTGATATGTGTATTTAACAATGTGCTCAAGAAACCGTAAACAGATACTCTCACTTGTAATTTTGTCTTAGGAATTTTAAGTACTAGTTATTCAGGGGAGGGGTATATCTTCATCTAAAAAACATTGAGCGAGAGCGAGAGCGAGAGCGCGAGAGAGAGAGAGAGAGAGAGAGAGAGAGAGAGAGAGAGAGAGAGAGAAAGAGAAAAGAACTAGAATTTGGATGTTTGACCAAAGAACATATTGGAGTATAGTATAAACGTTTTTTAGAAAATGTACCAGATGATTCCAGTAGTTATGCCAGTACCAGTGCCTGAGAAACAGTGACACAGGCTAATGTGAGGCCATGCAAACAGGAGTGGAATGTTGCTGCTTTAAGACCTTGTGGTTAGAACTGGCTGGAGATGGCAGGACACACCTTTAATGCCAGCACTCAGGAAGCAGAGGCTGGCAGATCTCTGAATTCTAGGCCAGCAAAGTCTACACGGAGAAATCCTGTTTCAGACCCAATTGTGGCATTGTCTGAGCCTTGAGTACCTGTAGGTAATAAAAGGTAGAAATTGGAGAAAGTTGCCATATTGAAGTAGAGATGAAAAGAAGTAAATCTAGATATTTGAAAGCCTGGAATGAATGAGGTCTATTTATTTTTGCTTCTATACCCAAGCAATGAGGTAAACTAGGTATCATTGTCAGTTTTCTGTCACCTAAGAGAATTTTTTGAGGACAGGGTTGCCTTGGATGTCTAAGAACTCACTCTGGCCTCAAACTCAGAGATCTGCCCGCCCTTTAATCCCTAGTGCTGGGTCTAAAGACTTTTGGCTTCACCCAGAAGAATTAAAGGAAATTTTCTTTATCCTGCCGACAGAAATTAGATTTAGCCATCTCCTTTCTGGGACAGGTGTGACATGAGACAGGAGGATGATGCTTACCACTGTTGAACTATTTTGGATTTTGATTCATTATTCTTTCCATTTCTCTTGACAAGAGAAGTGACATATAAGGGCTTCTCATCAGATTAAGATTGGAATGAAGTAAAAATCGAGTAGTTAACATAGAAACAGCAACGTAAATAAAAATGAAAGGTCTGTGGTAGTAAGACAGTAATATTTGAGGTGGCTATGATAAGTCTCTTAGGGAAGTTTAGGCAACAGAAGCTTATCACAGTTGTGGAGCTGGGGAGTATGAGGTCTGTGCTTGTACGGGAGGAAAAGAGGTAGACGCTCTGTCTTGTTTTTCTTTTATAAAGAAAACTGTCCAGTTGTGATGGCATTGTCCTCAAGACATAATTACCTTCCAAATGCTCTGTTTATCCCATTGGGGGCTAGAATTTGAACAGATATTTCAAGAGGACATGAGTATTCAGTTCATAAAAGGAGGTTATTGGTTCCCCAAAGGAAAAATGAATATAACAACAAGAGATTAGACAAAGGTGGGATTTAAGGATTAGGGGCCTAGAAATACATCAATGAAAGAAATGCTCAAAAACCCAGATCAGATATAGCAATCTAGGATGCTTTTGAAGTAACCACTGTTAAGAAAAACAACAAATAGCAGAGATGTGGATATGAAAAAATAAAGGAGACTACAAAATTACTTGCATAGAGAAATTTAAGTACAAAGCCATACATCAAAAGCCTATTAGCTATGAGAAAAACAAAAACAAAAAATTGTTGAGACAAGGTCCCTCTTTATATCCCTTGGTATCCCCTGGAACTCAGCGTGTTGACCAGGAAGGTCTTGAATTCAGATACCTGCCTGCCTCTTTGTCTCCAAAGTGCTGGGAGTAAAGGCATGTACTATCATGTCTGTCAAAACATGGTTTAAGGAAGTAGCCTTGGCTGTCTTGGAACTTGATATGTAGTTTAGGCTGACCTTGAATTCAGAGATCCACCTACTTATACCTCAGGAATGCTGGATTTAAAGGTGTACACTACTGTTTTTATTATTTGAATACATATATTATGTGTTGCTACATCTAAGTGTAGGTACCTACTGAAACTCTCAGTGTCAGAGTCCATTGTGCTGAAGTTAGAGAGGTGGTTGTGAGCCACCCCACATAGACACTGGGAACTGAACTTTGTGGACCTTTAGATGGGTGCTTCATGCTTTCAGCCACTAAGCTAGCTTCAGCCTTTTAGTATAGACAGTTTTACGTAAGTTACAATTTGATATTCAGTTGGATTTATATAAAGCAACAGGAATGTAAAGGATTGTGGTGATTAAGATAAACAGAATAGCTATTCATTGTTGACATCTATTAGATGTTTATTTTCTTCATAATATATTATACCTGCATATCCACCTGTAAATATCCCAATATGTGAACATATTTGAGACTAGTATTCTATTGTCTAGGTAAATTCTTAAGACAGAACAAAGAATATCAATGGTTTATTTAAGATTTTCTGTCTCACAAAACCCTAGGTCTGTGTATATAGACCTAAGGATGACATGGTAATATGCTTTAAATTTTCAAAATTTTTCTTTTTTTAAAATTCAAGTAAGTGGAAGATATTCAGCTGGTAAAGTACTAACTTAGCACTTACAGAAACCTTCGTTTAGTCCTCAGCACCTTTAAAACTGATTGTAGTGGCTTTCAGTCTAGTACTTGGAAAGAAGGGATGGAGAACCTCAATTCTTAAGATCATCCTCAGACCTACCACTGAGGTCACCTTAGGTTATGTGACAAGTGTGTGTTTGAAGTAAAAGGGGTTTGAAGAAATCTGTTTGGAAACAGGTTTTTGTAAACTGCTTGTTGTATGTATATATATATATATATATATATATATATATATATATATATATATATATATATATATATATATTTTTACAGTGGGAAGGAATGAATGTAGGCCCTCACATAGGCTAAGCTACTCTTGTACCTTTGATCTTTGACAACAGCTCTGAAGTTCTCTCTTAGTATAAATTGTCTTAGTCACTCTTATATTGTTGTGAGGAGACACCATGACAAAGGCATGTCTTTAATATGAAAGAGAGCATCTAATTGGGAGCTTGTTTATAGTTTCAGAGACTTAGTCCATTAACATCTGAGCAAGGATGCTGTGGCATCCTTGTAGGCAGGTGTGGTACTGGAGAATATATATGGAGCTACATCCTGATCTTCAAGCAGGAAAAGAACTGGTGTTGCATGGGCTTTTGAAACCTCAGAACTCACCTCCAGTGACTCATTTCCTTCATCCAGGCCACACCTAATCCTTTAATGCTATCAGAGGTGACTCCTTAGTAACTAAGCATTCAAATATATGACCCTATGGGGATCATTTTTATTCAATCCAACTAACAAACTGGTATGATAACTTTTGTAGATAAATCATGTAATCATCAAGGAATTATAGCATTATCTCCTTAATTTTCTTTAGCATAAGAATAAGTAAAACTAAGATTATAATATTTTCTTCCAGTAGAAATTCCAAGCCAGTTTCAAATATATCATT
The DNA here is from genome assembly GCF_947179515.1 of Apodemus sylvaticus. Classification (NCBI taxonomy): domain Eukaryota; kingdom Metazoa; phylum Chordata; class Mammalia; order Rodentia; family Muridae; genus Apodemus; species Apodemus sylvaticus. The sequence goes on along the minus strand of NC_067473.1, from coordinate 35,585,682 downwards.
TTTTAAAACTCACTAGTTGTTAGACATTATTAATACTATCACCACGGTAAAATTATTATTATTATTATTATTTTTTTTTTTTTTTTTTGGTTTTTTGGTTTTTTGGATTTGGTTTTTTCGAGACAGGGTTTCTCTGTAAGCCCTGGCTGCCCTGGAACTCACTCCAGGCTGGCCTCCAACTCAGAAATCCGCCTGCCTCTGCCTCCCAGAGTGCTGGAATTACAGGTGTGTGCCGGCTTTAAAATTATTTCTAAAATGAATTCCAATTGACTATCAGGATATATTTGGAAATTTTAAACATGCATAATGTCAGGGTTCTTAAAAGCTATCACCAAAAGTGACTGTGATATAGCTCAGAATTCCAAAAGTCTTCAGGGGGGGAGGGGGGGGAAAGGCAGTTTACAGCTGAAGAGCTGCAGGAGCCACAAAGCATTACATTACTGGACTCTTCCTTTGCATTCAGGGTCTTACACATGACACGTGCAGTTCCTTAGCCAAGGTGCCAAGTCTATATACTTACATTCTGTTAGAGATTCCTGATTATAAATAATGGAGATAAACTGAAAACTTAACAGGCTAGAAGTATGTATTCAAAGGAATTAATAATTATTCACTTTGCAATGGATTCTCCCTATTGGTCTAACTAGTAGAATATATTTAGGCTTCAAATTGGATGCCTATTTACCTCACCAAATCTATCTTGACAGACTGTAATTTCAGATAAAGTAATTTTTTGTGAATTAAGTTTGCATCATTAAATATTCTTAAAATTTTTATTTCTAAGTTGTTATTGAGAAAGTTGAGTCATCAAATTCTAAATAAACGTTCTGTGCCATGTTTGGTTTTGGCAATCTAAAATGTTTTTTTTTTTTTTTTTTTTTTTTTTTTTTTTTTTTTGAAGTTCTACTCAGTGAACGTGGACTACAGCAAACTGAAGAAAGAAGGCCCAGACTTCTAAACTGTGAAGTTCATGTAAAGCTGCTGATAATGAAGGTCTTTCAGAAGCCATCCGCACAAGTTTCCACTTAAGCAGGAAATATGTCCCTGAATGCATGAAATCATGTTGATTTTTATTTTGGAGTTTATTACACTGATGAATAAATCTCTGAAACTTGATGCGTGTCATTATTTAAAACTGAAAATTCATATGGGAATGATAGCTAGGATATTGAAAAATGAAGTATTAGGACTTTAAAACAAAACTCTCTTGAATTTCTCTTTACACATTTGGAAGTGACAACTCATGCTTCTTTAATAATGGTGTGGGTGTATGCATATGTAGGTATGCATAAGCATACCACACTTGGTAACTTCAAACTGTAAGGGGCTACTGGGAAAAATACCCACACCTTTGTTAAATGAACAAGATAGAAAGCTCTGGGTTTCTCTTATTGGCTGGAATTGAAATACAGTTAACATTCTTTACCTTGACATTATCTTTATTTTCAGGGTTATTTCCACTGGTCCTAGGATAAGAGAATCTGTCACAGCTAACTAGTAGCCAAAAGATGCTGGAAATTTCTATTGTGTGGCTTTGGCAGATATTCAAAAGTTAGAAAGTAATCAGTGATTGCAGGCCCTTGGCTCAGATGCCCCTATAGATAGAAGATTTTCCTGGTGGCTAAGCAAGTATGTATCCTATATCAAGTTTTTACAGAAGTGTGTATCCATCATCACATCAGAGACTAGTGAGATAATTTTGATTTTTAACATAAGTGTATAAATTTTATTCGTAGTGAATATACTGAACCTGAATTTGGGATACATGTTTTATCTCATTTTAAAAGCTGAGGAAGCAAGGTTTGCACCAAACTATCAGAAATTAAAATAGATATTAAACTCAGACTGAATTTAGTGTGAAGAATTTCAATTACTTGATGCTCTGTTTTTAAATATTTTTATTATTTAAAACAATTTTTCGATTTAAATATATTTTCGCCATATCCATCCTCTTCCTCAAGTCCTCCCAGGTGCTCTCTCCCTGTCCTACACACCAAACTTTTACGTTCTTTTTTGGAAAACAAACACCTGACACAACAAAACTAAGAAAACCAAATTAAACACCACCCAAGAACTAAAAAGCTAAAAGTGTGAGCACACACAAACTGGGGTCCATTGTATGTTGGTCAACACTTCTGAACTTGACCTGGAATGTCACTTCATATACTCAAGGAAAACTCTCCCAGAAGAAGACAGTTTTGATGTTAACCTTTATTTTAGCATTCCACGCATTCTTAACTACATCAAAATAAAATGTAAGACAAAACCTATCACATTGAAGACAAGACAAACAGAAGGAAAAGAGGCCAAGAGTAAGAGACCCACGTGTTTGTACACAGGAATCGCATTAAAACAGTAAACTTGAAGCCATAATATATATGCAGAGGAACCTAATGCAGACCCTGCACATGTGTTTCCCATTCAAGGCTGGGAGTTCCAAGGTCTCACACTGGGCAATACCTAGCTGTGGGTCTCTGTTCCCATCTGATGCAGGAGGAAACTTCTCTGATGACTACATGAGGCACTGATCTATGAGAACAGAATGTCATTAGGAGATATTTTATCATCACATTTTTAAAAAGACTAGCATTATTTCATTTTACCCCAGGTCCCTGAGTTCCATGTCATGGAGTGTGCCTTAAATCACCTACTGGTTGGTTACTCCCACAAGCTTTGTGGAACCATTTCCATAGATATATTGCTAGCAATGCACCATTGTAGATAAATGGCTTGTTTCTCTTTTGAGAGCATGAAGTGTTTGAAATGCTCAGCGTCTTTCCTAACACTGAAACGGGTAAAGGCTCTATGTAGGCACCAGCTCAACATTACCACATTTGATGGGTTGTATCGATGTCTTCAGCAGTGGGGCCTTGCTGTAAAGTTTATAGAGAGCAACCTACAGTCTAGGCAAAAGCCCAAGTTGTTAGGTAATTCCCATGGGGTCCCTTTCACCAGCAACTCCAGTAGATGGAACCCAATCCCAGTACTGGAACCTTTGCTGACAAGAGATAACCAATTGGGACTGTCTTCCCCCATTCATTATTCAGCAATTTCACTTAGATATACAGTATTAGATTTCCATATTAACTCTCAAAAGGCCCTTAATTTTAGCTATCTTGGTTTTCCTTCCCGTAATCCCCCTTCTCTCCCCACTTGATCTTTCCATTCCAGCCCCAATCATTCCATCTATATCTATTTTTATTTCCCTTTTCTAAAGGTTCCCACTGGTTTGTTACTCTACCTATCCTCTGTGGGTCTATGGATTGTAGCTTGGCTGTAAGCTAATATCCACATATAAGCAAATAAATACAGTACCTATCTTTCTGGGTCTGGGTTACATTTTTCTAGTTTCATCAATTTACCTGCAAATTTCTTTTTTAAATTATTTTAAATATTTATTTATTTTATGTATATGAATACACTGTTGCTGTCTTCAGACACACCAGAAGAGGACATTGAATCCCATTACAGATGGTTGTGAGCCACCATGTAGTTGCTGGGAATTGAACTCAGGACCTCTGGAAGAGGAGTCAGTGCTCTTAACTGCTGAGCCATCTCTCCAGGCCACCTGCAAATTTCTTGATGTCAGTTTTTTGTTTGGTTTGGTTTGTTTTAACTGGCACAGTAATACTCCATTGTGTAAATGTACCACAATTCCTTTAACCATGCCTTTGTTGAGGGACACCTGGGTTGTTTTCAATTTCTGTCTATTATGAATAGAGCAATGAACATGGTTGAGCAAGGTTCTCTGTTAGGAAGAAGCATCTTTTGAGTATATGCTCATAAGTGGTATAGCTGGATCATGAAGTAGATCAACTCCAATTTTTCTAAGGACCTGCCACAGCGATTCCATACTGGATATACAAGTTTGCACTCCCACAGATGTATTCGTGTTCCTCTTACTTCACATCCTCACCACCATGAGCTTTCACTTGTTTTGCTAAGCTAGCCTTTCCGACAGGTATAAGACAAAATCTCAAAGTTTTGATTTGCCTTTTTCTGAAGCCTAAGGATATTGAACATTTCATCAAGTGTTCTTAGCCATTTGAGTTTTATATTTTGAGAATTCTCTGTTTAGATCTGTTTCCCATTTTTAATTGGGTTATTCGTTTTCTTGGTAGCTAGTTTCTTGTGTTTTTGTATATTTTTGATATTAGTCCTCTTTGACAGCCTGATAGAATTCTGCACTAAAACCATCTGGTCCAGGACTTTCTTTTTATTTTTTAGTTTTTATTTATTGAAAAGGGAAGTAAAGTTAAAGATGATAAAATTAAAGATTTACATGGAAAATATTTCAGATAAACACGTTAAAATGGACAATTTTCATGGAAAATTAAGAAGTAAAATGGTAGACATGTAAAATATTGCTAAATTAATTGAAATGTGGGATAGAAACATTTTATGATAGAATTGAAGATTTATGTGGAAATTATTTCTGACAAAATTGTAGAAAATGTAGAAAAACATGTTAGAATCGAAGATTATCATGGAAAATTTTATATAGATATAATAATGATTGGCATAAAAGTATTCCTAAGTTGATTAAAAGTGGAATTATAAACATTTTCTGATAAACTTGAAGATTTACATAGAAACTATTTCTGATAAAATTGTAGAAATATATAGAAAAACATGTTAAAATTAAAGATTATAATGGAAGTTATATAGATAAAATGATAGGCATAAAGATAAATCTAAGTTGATTGAAAGCAGAGTTATCAACATTTTCAGATAATATTGAAGATTTACATGGAAATTTTTTCTGGTAACATTCAAGAAATAAATAGACAAACATGTTAAAATCGACGATTTCATGGAAAATTTTACATAAAAATGGTTGATTAAAAACTCTAAATTAATTGAAGGTGGAATTAGAAACATTTGAGATAAAATCAAAGATTTACATTGGAAACATTTCTGATAAAATGGAGGAAGTATATAGAAAGACATTAAAATTGAAGATTATCATGAAAAATAATGCAGATAAGATGGTAGATAAATAAAATTACTAAATTAATTAAAAGGGGAATTACAAACATTTTCTGATAAGATTGAAGATTTACATGAGAAATATTTTGTTAGTCTATCTCTTTTTATTGGGGAGTTGAGTCCATTGTTGTTAAGAGGTAATAAGGAATAGTGATTGTTGCTTCCTGTTATTTGTGATGTTATTTTTATGTTTGTGTGGGTATCTTCTTTTGGGTTTGTTGGAAGAAGATTACTTTCTTGGTTTTTTTAGGGTGTAGTTTCCCTCCTTGTGTTGGCATTTTCCATCAATTATTCTTTGTAGGGCTGGATTTGTGGACAGATATTGTGCAAATTTGGTTTTATCATGGAATATCTTGTTTTCTCCATCTATGATGATTGAGAGTTTTGCTGGGTATTGTAGCCTGGCCTGGCATTTGTGTTCTCTTGGTGTCTGTATGAGGTCTGCCCAGGATCGTCTAGCTTTCATCATCTGTGGTGAGAAGTCTGGTGTGATTCTGATAGGTCTGCCTTTTTAAGTTACTTGCCCTTTTTCCCTTACTGCTTTTAATATTCTTTCTTTGTTTAGTGATTTTGATGTTTTGATTATTATGTACCAGGAGGATTTTCTGTTCTGGTCCAGTCTGTTTGGAGTTCTGAAGGCTTCTTGTATGTTCATGGGCATCTCTTTCTCTAGGTTAAGGAAGTTTTCTTCTACAATTTTGTTGAAGATATTTACTGGGTCTTTAAAATGTAAATCCTCGTTCTCGACTATACCTATAATCCTTAGGTTTGGTCTTCTCATTGTGTCCTGGAATTCCTGGATGTTATGAGTTACCAGCTTCATGCATTTTGCATTTTCTTTGACTGTTGAGTCAATGTTTTCTATGGTATCTTCAGCACCTGAGGTTCTTTCTATCTCTTGTGTTTTGTTGTTGATGCTTGCATCTATGACTCCTATATTCTTTCCAAGGTTTTCTATCTCCAGAGATGTCTCACTTTGTGATTTCTTTATTGTTTCTACTTCCACTTTTAGATGCTGGATGGTTTTATTCAGTTCCTTCACTTGATTGTTTGTGTTTTCCTGTAATTCTTTAAGGGATTTTTGTGTTTCTTCTTTAAGGGCTTCTGCCTGTTGACCCATGATCTCCTGTATTTCTTTAAGGGATTTTTGTGTTTCCTCTTTAAGGGATTTTACCTGTTGACCACTGTTCTCCTGTATTTCTTTAAGGGAGTTATTTAAGTCATTCTTGAAGCCCTCTATCAGCATCATGTGATAGGATTTTAAATACAACCCTTGCTTTTCTGGTGTGTTGGGGTATCCAGGACTGCTGTGTTCTGATGTTGCCATGTGGCCTTGGTTTCTGTTGGTAGGGTTCTTGTGCTTGCCTTTTACCATCTAGTTGGTATTGTTGTCTCTGGCTGGAGATTGTCCCTCCTGTGGGCCTGAAAGCCTGTGTTCTTACTCCTCTGAGCTCAAAAGTGAGAGCCTGCTGGGAGATCACTCCCTCCCGGTGGGCTATGCACAGAAGGTTGTGGAGTCTCCAGGCTCCCTGGTGCAAATGGCAGGGGAAGACTTCCTTCCCAGCTGTTCCATTGATCTTAGACCCTGTGTGCTCTTAGCTGGATCCCCTCCAGAGAGAAGGTGGAGATCTCACCTCTGTTGGTCTAGGCCTTTTTTGGTTGGGAAACTCAATGACTGTTTGAATTTCACTGGTGTTTATTGGTTTGTTTAAACTTCTTATCCAGTCTTGACTCTAGTAACTTGTATGTATTTAGAAGACTGTTTATTTCTTTTACATTGTCCAATAAGAATTGTCTAATAAAAATATCCTTATTCTCTGGATTTCCTCAATGTCTGTCCTCCTTTTTCATTTCTAAATTTATTATTTTGGATCTTCTCTCTATGCCTTTTAGTAAAGGATAATGGTTTGACACTCAATTTTTTGAAGAACTAACTCTTTGTTTCATTAGTTCTTTATATTGTATTGTATTGTGTAGTATTGTATTTTTTCTATTTCATTGATTTCATACCTGAGCTTGATTATTTCTTGTCATATACTATTTTGGAGTAATTTTTTCTTTCTGTTCTACAGTTTTCAGGTGTGGTAGCATGGGATAGCTCCATTCTTTTTAAATGTATAATGAACTTGATTTACTTAGTGCTATGAAGTTTTCTTGCAGCACTGCTTTCATTGTGTCCCATAACTTTGGGTGTGCTGTGCATTCATTTTCATTTCTTTAATTTCTTTTTTTCTGTCTTGAACCAATTCATTGAGCAACATTCAGTAGACAATTCTTCATGAATTTGCAAGTTTTTTGTTGATTTTGTTGTTTTTGATATCCAACTTTAATTCATGCTGATCAGATAGGATGTAGGATGTTATATTGATTGTCTTGTATCTATTGAGATTTGCTGTGTTTTCAGGTATGTGGTCAATTTTTGGAAAAGTTACATGAGCTGCTGAGCAGAAGGTATATTCTTTTGTGTTTGGGTGAAATGTTCCTTAGATCTCTGTTAGGTCTACTTGTTTTATAACAGCTATTAGCTCCAGTATTCCTCTGTTTAGTTTTTGTCTGGATTACCTGCCTACTGGTGAGAGTGGTATATTTAAGACTCCCTCTACCAATGTGGAGCAGTCAATATATGATTTAAGCTGTAGTAGTGATTCTTTTACAAACTTGTTTTCCCCTGTGTTTGGTACATAGGTATTAAGAATTGAAATGCCATCTTGGTGGTTGTTTTTCTTCTTCTTTTTTTTTTAAATGAGTATGTAGTGTCCTCTTGCTCTGTTTTTTTTTTTTTTTTTTTGGTTAGATATTAAAATGTCTATATCATATTGATTGAATGTTTATTATGTTGATTATATCATGATTGAATATTGATTATGTTCATTTGTTTGAAATATTTTTTCTAATCCTTTATTCTGAGGAGATGTCTATACTTGATATCATGGTGTTTCTTGGATTAAGAAGAAGGGTGGATCCTGTTTTTGCATCCATTGTATCAGTCTGTGTCTTGTTACTGAGGAATTGAGACTGTTGCTGTTGAGAGTTATGAATTACCAATGAGTGGGATTCCTATTGTTGTTGTTGTTGTTGGTGGTGGTGGTGGTATGGTGGTGGGGATGGTGATGTGTTAGTCTGCTTATCTTATTTGATTTTGTAGCTGTGGGCTTCTTATTGTTTTCATGGATGATGTTAACCACTTTATGTTGGAGTTTATCTTCTAGTACCTTCTGTAGGGCTGGATTTATAGATAGATATTGCTTAAGTTTGGTTTTTTCATGGCATATCTTATTTTCTCCATCTGTGGTAATTGAAAGTTTGCTTAGTATAGTAGTTTGGGCTGATATCTGTGGTCTGTTAGTGTTTGTAGAACAGGCTCTTCTGGCTTTTAGGGTTTCCATTAAGAAGTCAGGTATAATTTTAATAGGCCTGCCTTTATATTTTACTTGTTTTATTTTCTTACAGATTTTAATATTCATTCTTTTTTTCTGTACATTTAGTGTTTTAAAATTATCTGCGGAGGGGATTTTCTTTTCTTATCCAAATGTTTTGGTATTTTATATGCTCATTCTATTTTAATAGGCATTTTCTTCTTTAGGTTATGGAAATTTTCAGCTTTGTTGAAACTAACTTCAGGACTTTTGACCTGTGTTTTTTCTCCTTTCTCTATTGCTAATATTTTTAGATTTGGTCTTTTCACATTATTTCAGGTTTCTTAATGTCGTATGCCAGGATTTTTGTTTTAGATGTAACATTTTCTTTGACCAATGCATCTGTTTCTTCTAGTGTGTCTTTAATGCCTGATATTCTCTGTTTCATCCCTGGTATTCTATTGCTGAGGCTTGCCTCCGAGGTTCCTGTTCAAGTTTCTAAAAAGCATAAAATTATATCAAGCAATGTAATCTTAGTTATATGGAGTGATGTAGGGAAAACGAGCAGGCACCCATGTATCTGTAAAGGGATGGTGAGCGCCTGTGTACCTGCAGAGGAGGCTGCCAGGCTAGTGGGGAAGAAGATCCTTGCCCAGAAGGCGGGGATGTTGTGGCACAGGCCTGGTGTATCTGTAGAGAAAGCCTGGCTGGGCAGGAGAGTCTTTGGTCTAGTCTGGTGGCTGGAGATGCTGAGGCCTGATCCATTATTCCTACACGGTGACCTTTGATAAGAAGAGACAGTATAAGGTTTCCAAGCTTTATTATAGAGAAGTAGGAAAAGAAAAAGAGATAGATAAGTAAAGAGAAAAAGAAAAGATAGAGCTGGCCATGACCACGTGGAAAGATGGGAAAAGAATGGGGAGAGAGAGGGAACAGGGGGACAAGAGCATAAGGGCAAGAGAGAAAAGCAAGCAAATTAGGAGGGGCCTGGCAGCACCCTTTATAGTGGACTGGCTACCTGGCTGTTGTCAGGTAACTGTGGGGCTGGAAAACCTGGCTGTAGCCAGGTGACTCTGGGGGTGGACTCCAGCCAGAACACTAGGGGCCTGGCCCTACATTTGACTGATGACCACAGGATTATGGAGTTGAGGAGTCAGGAGTATGGAGTTGGTGTCAGGAGCCTGAGAATCTGGGAGCATGGCTCACTGGTTCTGTCCCTTGTAGGATATTCTACTGGGTCTCTGGAGTAAGCCTCATTCAACCAGGCCACAGACTTCATTTCACAATTCCACATAGTGAAGCAACTGAAACCTTTAAACAGTTCCAAATTAATGTCCATTGATTTATAATTACCTTTGCTACCATGATGATTCATAGACTTCTGCATTTCTATTTAATGTTTCTGGAAATTTGCAGTATCCGGACTTTACATACACAAGTAAAATGTATTAAATCACACTAGTTTGAAGTTGAGTAACTTGCGGTTTTGTTTTTAATTCTACTAAAAGTACTTATGTCACCATCATGGGTGGGCTCCATCTTTCTAAATTTAGTCACTTCCTCGTTTTCACGTTGGCAAAACACTATTTGGTACGGTTCCTCCTTGAGCATTTTCTTCCCTTGGTCACGAGAGCACTGTGGTATTCTCATTCTACAACATGGCATTTGCGCTTCATCTTTGCCCCTCTTCATCTCACGGCCCTAGAAGTGGAGTGTCCCCCTGAAGGACCAACTTTGAACCTTTTCTCTATAAGTATTCATGTCTTCAAATGCCATGTGCTGGAGGCCAAAGTACTTGGTGAGGTAGCGCTTCTCATTCAATAATTAGTCTTCGTACTCTATAGTGAGTCCTGCTCACTCTTGTTACAGTCTGTTTTATAGTGACATCACAGAATGCCACAGAATAGTTCACACTAAACTGAAATGTGTTTCTTTCTATTACTGGAAGCTAAGATGGAAGCCTGACATTTGGTGAGGACCTTGCTATGTCATTCCATAGTGGAAGGGAAAAAAAGAAAACAGCAAATGAAGTCCAATCATGTTTTTATAATAAATCCACTTGAAATAATAAGTCCAATGAAATAAAAAAAAATCACTAGTGAGTATAGAGCCCTATGGACTAAATAACCTCTTCAAATCTTATATCTTAACACCTGTATTGGGCAAATGTTTCTGACAAACAAACCTTGTAGACGCATTCAATCTTCTTCAATACTGTCTTCAAGTATGCCTATTATTTTTACCCCAACCCTTACATCAACATAGATTATTAGACTAGCCTCTCTGCTTGTTTCCCTGTGTAGAATATCTTCCAACCATAACTAGCATCAGAATGTGACTTTCCTGTGCTTAATCTCTATCATTTTCTCATTTTATTCAAAGTAATACCTAAAAAATTAAAACCATGCTCAATATATGGCCCTATTTAATCTGCCATCTATCCTGCTAACCTTCTAGACTCATTGTTGTTGTTGTATTATCATTATCATTATTATTTCATTCACATTCCAGTCATTGCCCTCCTCTTGACTCCCCCTCCACAGCTCCTCATCCCATTCCTCCTCCCCCTTGCCTCTGAGATGGTGTTCCCTCTACAGCCCTCCCACTTCACTGGAGCCTCTCCAAGGCAGACCTTTGCTATATTTATGCAAGGGCCCTCGGACCCGCTGGCACCGCTTTCTACAACTCTCCACTTTTCTCACAAACTCGGCCAAGTAGACTTCATTTATCTTACATGGAAAGATATATTCCTGAATGGGATGCCGTCTTTGTCTTTCTATTTAAATTCTCTTTCCCAAAAACTATATGTTCACATATTGTTTCTAGGCTTTGCACCAGCATCTTCTTTGTTAATCTCTTTCATCCTCCTTTACCCTCAGTTTTCTTCCTCTCCTTTCTTTTACTTATCTTTTTTCCTCACCTTTTTTTCTCTTTTACTTTTTCTTTAAGGTGTGTGTGTTAGGTTCTCCTTGACCAGGCTCAGGAGACTGGGGGAGCTCAGGCTCTATGTGTTGGTATCATAAACATGATCACTGCATTTGGCTCAATGTCATCGCTGCAGCAGGACCTTTCCTGTCTAAGCTTTTACCTTCTACCTCACTTTAATCACACTGTATCCGTTTCTTTACTTGTCACTCACTAAAAAAAAAGCAAAACCCAAACACATGTTACACTGACTTATTTTCCTTGATGTATTTATACCAACTAAAAGGAAAGCTCCATGATGATATATATGTATTCATATGAGGATATATATGCACATCCTCATATATGTCTATACATATATGAATATATAAAATAATTTTTGTTGTGTAATATATTAAGGTCATGGTTTCCAATCCCCTACTTCCTCCAAGATTCTTTTGCCTCCCCACCCACCCAACTCATATTTCTTTCTCTCTCTATTTAGTAAACAAACAAGCAAGTAGACAAACAAACAAAACAAACCAGAATTTATAAAACAAAGCAACAAAAGCAAAAAAAAAAAAAAAAAGAAGCACAAAAGCACCCATATACACAAAATGAAAATCAGAAGGGAAAACAAAACAGAACAAAGTCCCTCACAAAAATTGGAGACCTAATGCATAAGTCCAAGACCAGTAAGAAAAATAAATGCCCAAAGCAATATAAGATTTAAGAAAAAAGTCTACAAAAATACCAAAGAATTCATTTTGTGTTGAGCATTTACTGATGCTGATAAGGACTACCCGGAAGTATGATTAATATACCCACTGAGACTCCATTGGACAAAACTAATTTCTCCTTTGCAAGCAGATGTCAGCTGTAAACTTTTTTAGGAATTAAAGCTCAGGTCCACTTCCCCTTTCCAATGTTAGGACCCCATCTGACTTGAACCTGTGTAGGCCCTTGCTTGTTGCCAATTCATCTCTTAGTTAATATGTGTATCAGTCCTGTTGAGTCTCAAAGACATTATTTCTTAGGTTTGTCCAAACTCTCAGCCTCTTACAAATTTTCTGACTCTTTTTTACACATCTCCCTGAGCCTTGAGAGGAGAGGAGAGGAGAGGAGGGGTTTAATGAAGACATTCCATTGAGGGCTGAGTGTTCCAAAGGCTCTCACTCTCTGCACATGGTCCATTTGTGAGTCTCTGGACCATCTCTTACCATCTCTTATCAGAGAAAACTTTTCTAATGAAATCTGAGTAACCTATGGGTATAGCAAAATGTTATTAGGAGTCATTTTATTACTATGTTCCTTTAGCAGAAGAACAATACTTTTCCACTAGACCCATGGCTATCTAAGTCTCAAGATCTTGGCCACCCAATCAGTGTCAGACATGGGTTCCACCTCCTGGAGTGTGCCTTAAATCTAATCAGATAGTAGTTTCTTCCATAACTTTTGTGAACCTATTGAGATAGCATATCATGAAGGCATGTCACTACTGTAGATGGGTTGGCAGTTACCATTCTCTTTTGGTAACATTTAGAGTACCTTGCAGTACCATGAACATTAGTCAGTATGGATAAAGGTTCTAGCTAGGTAGGTCTTGGCACCCTTGTTCAGTAAGATATGTAACTGTATTTAGCAATAGGCCCTTGCGATCAGTTTGTGGAGAACAACCAATAACCCTGACAATAGTCTGACATATTTGGGGTTTTTCATTAGGCCCTTTTAGCCCAAGACTCAACCAGATGTAATTCATTCCTAGTGGTAGAGGACTTTGTGGTAAAATTTGTCGAGTTGGGGAATTGTCTATCCTGTTATTTCGTTGGCAACTCCATTTATATTTCTTTCATATATGCATGTATTTTAAGATGTTTCTACAATGGTGAGTGTCCAGTTAACCCTCACATGGCTCTTTTTGTTGTCCCTGCCAGTATTCCCATGATTACCCACCTCCCCCTCTCCATTTAATTCTTTCACTCAAGTCTTTACCCTGACCCTAGTCTCTCCATAACTACATATTATGTTTCCTCAACTTTGAGAGATTCCCTCTTTCTCCAGCCTCGTTAATTTACTCCTAACCACTGATATTATATAGATTGTAGCATGCCTATTGAAGGATTCAAATCTAACACCGATATGTAAGAGAATATATACAATACTTGTCTTTTGGTGTCTGGGTTATAGCATTCAGAATAATTTTTTCTAGGTTCATCCATTTACCTGCAGATTTCATAATTTTATTTTCTTTAACACTTGCTAACATTATCCTGGACAGAAACTTAAAACATTTCCATTAAAATGAGAAACAAGACAAGGTTTTACACTCTTCCTATACCTATTCAGTTTAGAACATAAAGTCTTAGCTAGAGCATTAAGACAACTGAAGAAGAAGAAAGAGATACAAATAAGACAGAAATAATTTAAAGTATCTCTGCTTGCAGATGCTATTGTTTTATACATAAAAGATACTAAAACCTGCACCAAGAAACTTCTACAGCTGATAAATACTTTCCCTAAAGTAACAACATGCAAAATTAACACACAAAATTAGTACCCTTCATGAATACACATTATAGATTATACCTTTTACAATAACCCCTCCCCAAAACATGAAAAAATATCTTGGTATAATCAAAACAAAGACAACGAAAGATTTGTGTAACAAAAATTAGAAAAAAAGACTGAAGAAGACATCAGAGGTTGGAAAGATCTTCCATGTTTATGATTGGTAGGATTAATATAGTGAAAATGGCCCTCCTATCAAAAGCAATCTACAGATTCAATGCAGTCTATAAAAGTGACTTTTATGCTCTGGAAGTAGTTGTCTTGCAGGCTGAATGGTGAATAAAGTCATCGTATCTAGCTGTTTCTGAGCCTGGCTGGCTGGGTTGACTCACTGTTTGGGCCCATATTCTCTCCAAGCTGACTGATTCAAACTGGCTTCTCTTAGCTTCTGACTAAATTACTCTCTTGACCTCAAACTAACTCTGGCAATCCATTTTAATCTTCTTGCTCTGGTCATTTTCTGGCTTTTTAAGTCTTTATTTGCAACCTGTCTCTGGAAAACTGTCTCTTCTAAGTTTCTCTGTCCCACTGTCTATGGGTCTCTATGTCTCTGTCTCTCTGTTTCTCCCCCTTTCTCTGTCTCTGTCTCTTTTTCTCTCTGTCTCCCTTTCTCTGTCTCTTTCTTTCTGTCTCTGTCTCACTCTGTCTCTCTGTCTCTCTCTCTCTCTGCACTGATCTCTTAAATAGCCTCTCTTCCCTATGCTTTTTATCTCTTGTGAGTTGGACATAGCCTATTTATGACACATTCTGTCAAGTCATTCTCTGATTTGTTACATTGTCTGCCCCTCAACTGGATATCATTTTTAAACATTGACTACTTCCTTTTGCAAAATTACCATCATTGTTAGGCATTAATTGTACTAAGGATGAGTTAAGGATGTGTCTATATTCCATCCAGAGGAATTAAAAATGTGTCATTTAAGTCAGAACACACAGACCTAGAAAGTCTTTGAATATAATCCGTTGATGGAGCAGTGTGTTGCTGGATTAGAATTCCTCTACCAAAATCCCTATCAAAATTCCCAAACAATTCTTCATAGGAACTGAAAGGAAAATTTCAATTTAATATGGAAAACTAAAAACCCAGGATATCTAAAACAATCAATCCTGAATAATAAAAGAACTGCTCAAGGTATCATTATCACTGGTATCAAGATATACTACGGAACTACAGTAACACAGTATTATTCGTATTAGTTTTACATAAATTGTATTATCATTAAAAAGAATAAATGTGACTCCACATACCTATAGAAACCTAATCTTTGAATCTAAGAGTCCAGAATCATATACAACATTGAACAAAAAAAATAGTATCTCTAACAAATGTTGCTGGTTAAATTGGATAGCTGCATGTAGAAGAACCTGAAAAGGTCCATACTTATCACCCTGTACAAACCTAAACTCCAAATAGACCAAAGATCTTAGCTATAAGGCTAAATACCTTGACTCTGAAAGAAGAGAAAGTGGGAGTGAGAGTCTTTCTGAACAGCACACCGATAGCGCAGACATTAAGATAAACTATTAATAAATGGACCCCATGAAATTAAAAACTTATGAATCACAAAGGATACAATCATTTAGATAAAATGGCAGCCTACACAATGGGAAAGGATTTTTACTAACTCCACAACTGATAGGAGACTAATATCAAAAAAGAGGGAAGTAATTTAATAATAATAATAACTACCTGAATATCAATAAAACAAATAACCTAATTAAAAATTAAAAAGACTAGGTTTGACAAAATATGAAATACAAATGACTGAGAAACATGCAAAAGAGATACTTAGCATCCAGTCATCAAGGAAATGCAAATCAAAACTACTTTGATATTTCATCTTACAACAGTCAGAATGGCTAAGATCAATAAAGCAAATGACAACTCATGCTGGTGAGAATATGGAGAAAGTGAGACATTTATTCATTGTTGGTAGGAGTAAAATTTGGAGGTTCACAATGGAAACTAGTGTGGTGGTTCCCCAGAAAGCTGGGAATAGCTCTAATTCAATACCAGCTACACAACTCAATATCCAGCTATACAAAAGAGTCTCATTCTACTTCAGAGATTCTTGGCTATTCATATTCATTGCTGCTCTGTTCACAATAACAAGTAACTGGAAACAGCCTAGATGTTCATCAACAGATTAATGGATAATGAAAATTAGGATATATATATATATATATATATATATATATATATATATATATATATATATAAAATGAAATATTTAGTCATTGAAAATGGAATTAGGAGATTAAATACTTTGGTCTGTCTTAATTGTTTAATGTCTCCTTGACAGTTAAGATGGTACCTGATACATAGTTTGTGTTTAATAAATATTTCTTGGAAAAAGCAGTTCATCAAACTATAGAATAACATGTGTAGTCTCAATCAATGGCTACAGAGAATCTGAAGAAAAATAACAAAAGGCCCTTTATAAAAAGTCTTTGAACTGATGTATTCCACTTCCCCTCCCAGTCGATAATTTTTAAACAACTTTTTTGTTTGGTTCCAGATATATCTTTATATTTTCACTAAGAATATCTATCTCTTATTCTAGATGTGGGATGCTGTTGTTTTTAATTTATTTCACATTTAAACCAAGATGAATATGAAGTAAGAAAACAGACATTAGGCTAAATAAAACCCACTGACCTTTTGTTTATTTTTTAAAACTTATTTTATTTGTTTACATTCCAAAAGTTGCTCTCCTTCCTGGTCCCTCCTTCCCGTGTTCTTCACCTCTCTTCCTCTGAGAGGATGCTCCCTACTGGCCCACTTACCCTCTCCTCACCCACACCAGCATCCTTCTTCTGTGGGGAATCAAGTTTCCACAGGATTAAGGGCATCCTCTCCCACTGATACTAGACAAGGCAGTCCTCAACTCTGGGTTCACAGATCAGCCCATGTTTTCTACTCAGTGTTTGGTTTAGTCTCTGGAAGCTCTGAGGGGTCCCAGTCAGTCAACACTGTTGTTTTTCCTAAGGGATGAACAATCCCCCTCAGCTCCTTCATTCCTTCTCCCAACTTCTCCATAAGGATCCCCGACCTCAATCCAATGGTTGGCTTTAAGCATCTGCACTTGTCTCAGTCAGATGCTGGTAGAATCTCCCAGAAGACATTTATGCCAAGCTCCTGTCTGCAAGCACAAAAGTTCCTCAGCAGTAGTGTAAGAGTTTGGCATGTGCATTGACCATGTGATGGATCCGAAGTTGGGCCAATCGCTAGGTGACCTTTCTTTCAGTCTTTGCTCCATTTTTGTCCCTGCATTTTCTTTAGACAGGAACAATTCAGCTTGAAAATGTTGAAGATAGGTGGGTGGTCCCTTGCCTCAACTGGGAGCCTTGTCTATCTAATCGATGTGGTCATTTCAGGCTCCATCTCCCCACCCCCACCCTGTTGGGCATTTTTTGACAAGAAAAAAGTCTCTAGAGTAGTAGAGTAAATCATCGTCATCATTGCTGAAAGCAATCCATGCCTTTATTCCTAGTTTTCCTTTTCTTTTTAAGTTATAAAAACACTGGATACTCAAAACATGTGAGCATCCAACTTATACTCAAAACAATTGAGTATAAAAATTTATGTATGTTTGTAAATCTTTTAACAGTTTGAGAATATGCTAGTCATTACTAATGATGTTCTTAAAAATGCATCCAGAAAATTGTGTGTGCGTGTGTGCATGGGAGTAGAAAGTTAACTGAGGGGTTTGTGAAGCTAAGCAATTACTCTGTTACTTTACTATACTCAAATATTGTATTATTGAGCATTTGTAACATTTGCTTTTCGAAATAAAATAATTTTATTAGATGTACATTTATAAATGTATTTAACACTTTAATTTTTTTATTTGATATATTTTTTATTTACATTTCAAATGATTTCCCCTTTCCTAGCCCCCCTCCATGAAAGTCCCGTAAGCCCCCTTCTCTCCCCCTGTCCTCCCACCCACCCCTTCCCACTTCCCCGTTCTGGTTTTGCTGAATACTGCTTCACTGAGTCTTTCTAGAACAAGGGGCCACTTTTCCTTTCTTCTTGTACCTCATTTGATGTGTAGATTATGTTTTGGGTATTCCAGTTTTCTAGGTTAATATCCACTTATTAGTGAGTGCATACCATGATTCACCTTTTGAGTCTGGGTTACCGCACTTAGTATGATGTTCTCTAGCTCCATCCATTTGCCTAAGAATTTCATTGCAGCTTTTGGTTCTTTTTCTCTAGGATGATTGGTAGAATTTATCCTTATGGAAAAATCTCTACTTTTCATAGTCTTGTTGAAGGTAGGAAGAAAAGAGAGGTAGATAGTTATAAGATGCATCTATTATCAGAATGAAGTTAATGGTAATAGGTAAAAGTTTTGAAGTATATATATATATGTTTGGGTACATATATAGGTGTGTGTGTGTGCATGTGTGTATAAAACTTCATTTATTGCTAATTACACATTTCTTTTTACTATTATTCTTTCTTTAAAAAGAAATAAATAAAATGAATCATGCCCAAAAGTCCAACAAAACAAAGAAATTCAGGACCTGAATCCGAAAAAATTGACATCAGAGTTTCTGCCCTGAACCATATAGATCTACTTCATAAAGTGGTCTCTAGGAAATGAGAGCCTGTGAGCAAGAGGTCTTGTATGTCTTTAGTATATCTTATGATATAAGCTATTAAAATTAATCTAGGGTGCATTTCTTCTCAGCCTTCAGAAGCCTTAAAGGAAAATGTCTAAAAGCCATATCACATAGGCCTAAGAGGAAATAAGAAAATTTGATAAAAGCTTACCCACTAGCATCAGGTGGGTTAAATGATATACTACTGGTTTTAGTATATAGACAAGGGACTGCCTGCCTTGTACGCCACAGCTGTGTGGCTAAGAAGTGGTGTCATTTCTCCCTAGGTTTGCTACCTCAATGTCTGCACACACAGCATTCATAACAATCTTCCACCCACTCTAATTAACATTATGACGCTAACCGAAAATCTTGATATGCTGGTCTTCTCTTTATGTTGAAACTAGCACTGAATTAACCTGTGCCCGATGCTGAAAGAATGCTTCTATGAATGAATGACAAAGCTAGGAAAATGTATCTCAAATCCTATTTCATGGTGTTGTTTTTAGTTCTTCAAAGGCAAGAGTTGTAAATTCTATAATGACCAAGACAGGATAGAAAGATAAAAAATAAATTATGAAGCTGTAAGAAGGGAAAGGACTCCTTACTCAGGAACTTGGTTTGAGTCTC